>NW_025779891.1:0-32660 GCF_021130785.1 Homalodisca vitripennis
ACAAAAGAAATTTATCATCAACTACATTAGTTTTTGTAGAGATGGAATGGCATAGTGCCGAAAGGGGTATAAATATTGAAACATAACTTTTTAAGATAATATTTTGGTTATCTCAAATCAAACAACAGTCAGAAACGTAAAAAAATTAAATGCTCGTCAGCTAACCATGAACAGACCACCTACGTGGTAGTAAGTGACTCCTTTTCAGTAAACGAGTATTATTATTTTAATAATTCAGTATTATTGAGGTATATTGCTGAAAGATCGTCCTCAACAAAGAAGCGTGTCAAGAACTGTTTAAGGAACAAACTGAGGCTTCACTCTTTGTCCGTAACAGGAATATTTCGGTTTCTGGTTCCCCCACCCCCAAAATCTTTTCCTGGCTACGTTATTTTGTATGACAGTCGGTTTCAGGAGGGTTACGATGAGAAAACTATGTTTAACCACTTTTATGGTCTTTAACATCAACCACCAACAAAACTGGTGCGACTGACGATTGTTTTCTTTCTTAAATGGAACTTAGAAATTGATTGTGGTTTCCAAGACTATAACTAATATATGTGTGAAATTCCTACTGTATCCTGTACTTACTATAAACTTCTCTCTAGGCTTGTATTCTTTTATCGGCTAAAATGGTTTTGGTCTACTTCATGGTATTTAGGAGATCTCCCAGCACAATAAAGCGTCAGTCTTTGATTCCACACTAACGCCGGTTATATCAGATAATTCAACCTAAATGATTTGCATGATGTAGTTGTATGTCTAATACAAGATAAGAAGTAAAATATTCACTTTCACCATGTATGAACGGTATGAACATACAACTAATGGCCACTTTCAAAACGCCAATTTAATACTCCAAATTAAGTGAAGCATTTGACAAAGATGTTGTATTTCTATACTTCAAAAATATCATCTAGTTTCAACACTGTATTGTCTTTATAATTATTGCCTACGTGATACGTTCTAAATAACGTCAATACTTTAAGAGACTTAAAGATATTTTTTGTTAACCAAAGGAAAAATGTTGCAGTTAGGTTGATCGTTAAATATGCAGATTAGAGAGCGGAACGTGAAAAGCGATCAAAGAAACGTTCAACCTCGTGGAATGTAATGTACAAAGGTTCGGCTGAAAATATTACGCCATAACATCCGAGCTGCGCCATAGCGCGGGCGGCCTACGTCTGTTTCAGCGCCTGAGAATGCCTCCGTCCTTCTCTATTTCCAAGCGGCAGTGATAATACACTGTGATGAAATTATCATATTGTGCACCAAATTTGAATTTTTAAGGAAATATTTGTAAATGGAAATTCCGTTGGACATTAGAGGTAGTCCCGTAAAGAAGCGAATTCTGTAAGCTATGTATTTGAATAGTAACTTGACAGACTTAATAGTGATTTGCAAATAAATTTTACAGATGTTCAAAATTCTTTCAGAAATATTTCTTTATAATCTTTATAGCGGAGACATTTCTCTTAAAGATGTCACTGGACTTGTTCTAAAACGAGAGCTTTCATTTCTAGTAACCTAGACGTGAATTGCAAGCTTTACTTATCGTGTTTTGAGGCTCATTTTCACAATAGAGAAGTATTCCGTAAAACTTGAATTTGTCATGACTCTCCATTTATGTCCAGAGATTAAGAAATGATTCAAATTTTAAATTTATTGCTATTGTAGCCAAATATTTGTGTCTTTATTGCTAAACTACATCCCATGGAGTCACGTGATCCATAATAGAACTCAGTTTCGCCTATTTGTGGGATAAAGAAAGTGGGACAAACCTATTTTGACTGATTGTCTAAAACCCCACCCCATTGGTGAAAGTGAATATTTTACTTCTTATCTTGTATTAGACATACATCTACATTATGCAAATCATTTGGGTTGAATTATCTGATATAACTGGTTTTTATCAGTAGATAGATAGCGAAGTTGCCATACTTGTAATCTTACTTGTTATGCCTTTCTTAAAAAAACCCCTGAACTCTGCATTCTATATCTAACATTTTTGTCCTACTCTAATGTCGTACTGGTCAGTTCAGTTTCATATCTCAACCTGAAATGCCTCTCTAGCGGTGCAGTGCATTAGAGCAATTGCTTTGATTAAAAAATAACTAACAGTACGTGAAGTGGCAAACGTCACAATATATAGCAGGTATCAACAGAGCAGATATTCGGTTCAGACTGATAGGACTGGTATAAAAAAACCAGAGTAGGGCCACATCTGCAAGGGATGACAGGTGTGTTGTCCTTTTGAGTCTGAGGGATCGGTTTCGAACACCCGTTGAAGTTAAGCTAAGAAGAGTTTGTCCCATTTCCTTGTCCCATAGTGTAGAAATATTTGCTTAGTAATATTCAAAGATATGGGGAAAATAGAAACACAACTAAAATTGTATGAAAGGAAATTCAAGTTATTAACCCTTATAAAATAGAGTCGATTCTTTGTAAATTTATTTGAGGCAAAGCTGTAAACCATAATTAATATTATTAATACGAAAGTGCCTTTGTTTGTTTTTTTTGTTTTCTTTCACACATAAACTATGCAACTAATTGTACTGCAATTTTACATGGACATTCTTAGGGACCCTGGGTTGAATATAGGGCTATTCTTATTTCAAAAATTCCTCCGAGCTACGCCTCACTAGTCTCTAAGGAGCAATCAATTCCATTTTGATCACTAAAGCTGTGTAATATGACTTTAAAGAAGTTAAATGTAACCAGCTATTATATTTAAACATTGTATTCATAGACAGCACGAACATGTGTTTCATTGATTTCACCAATATTTTCAATTTGTTTACATCTATAGAGTGAAAGCATTACACAAATTACATCCCTTCTTCTTCCAAAATCGTAGCAATAAGGCAAACCAATTAATTGATTTTATTAGCTTGATTTAACAAACCATTCGAGTAGACCTCCCGCCCCTTGGGCCGTAACATGGGCTCTTATGGAGTTATTTTAACATGGGCTCTTATGGCGATATTTTAGCATTGTCTCTTATGGGAGATACATTTCGGTGTTTCCTAACCACAGACTTCCTGTTTTCCGACGACTTATCTCAACCTAGACTTCCTGTTTGTCACACACCTCTTTATCTCTGACTTTCTGTACTGCTTAACCACCCGTCCACAGGTCCCGTGTCGACGCCTATTGACACTCACCTTTTTGAGTACCTGAGAGTCTTAACACCCGCACCCGCGTATCTGATGGCTCCTAACGGAGTCCGACACTATCCTACTACCCCCCGTACTCGGAGCCTGGCGTAACGCCCATACCCGGATTTTGACCGCCTAACCTTTACCGGCCATGCACGACATATTCCGTCACCCATCTTTTCGAGTACCGGAGTGCATGAAAAACCGCACCCACATTTCTAACGGCCCCTGCCCAAACATTTCAAATGCCTCCAATACTTAGGGCTCTTAACCACATATATTGCCCACACTGTTATTTATAACACTCCACTCCAGGACCTAGCCGCCCATCTATACCCCCCGTCTCTTACAGACCCACACCTGAACAGTCCCTCACAGGGTTCCAACTTATACCCAAATCGGTACTCTGACCGCCTACCTCTTATCCTGAATGTCGACATACAAAATTTTAACCGTGTGCTTTCACCCTGCCGAGACCCTACACTTTTCGATTGCCTCCAGTACTCCTACCCGAGCGTATCGCTCATACCCCGGATTTTGACCATTTTACAGTCCAATGTACCACATAGGCCTGCAATCGTCCGTCTCCTGGACATGCTAAGACCTGCACCTGTACTTCTAATGGTCCCTACAGAAACCTCACACTGTCCTATTACCTCTCATACCTCGGCTCTTAACCACGGATATTGCACATACTATGATTTCTAACTCCCTGACCATTACGTGTGTATACGCCTACAGCCTCCCACCTCTCTCGTGTACACAAGCGTCTTCGGCCCTCATCCGCACCCTGCCGAGGCCCCACACTTTCCACTCCTAGTCAGGCATAAAGCCTATACCCAGATTTTGACCAATGTACAGTCCAATGTACCACATAGGCCTGCAATAGCCCGTCTCCTGGACATGCTAAGACCTACTTTTCTAACGGATCCTGCAGAGGCTTCACACTTTCCTATTGTCTCCCATACCTAGGCTCTTAACCACGGATATTGCACATACTATGATTTCTCACTCCCTGACCTTTACGTGTGTAATACGCCTACAGCCTCTCACCTCTCTCGTGTACCCAAGCGTCTTCAGCCCTCATTCGTACCCTACCGAGAACCTACACTTTTCGACTGCCTCCAGTACTCATAGCCGAGCGTATCGCTCATACCCTGATTTTGATCATCTACATTTTACAGTCCAATGTATCACATAGGCCTGCAATAGTCCGTCTCCTGCACATGCTAAGACCTAATTTTCTAACGGATCCTGCAGAGGCTTCACACTTTTCCTATTGTCTCTCATACCTCGGCTCTTAACCACGGATATTGCACATACTATGATTTCTAAATCCCCGACCTTTACGCGTGTATACGCCTACAACCTCCCACCTCTCTCGTGTACCCAAGCGTCTTTAGGCCCTCACCCTCACACCGACGGGACAACAACACTTTCCAACTGCCTCCCGTACTCCTACCCAGGGGTATCACCCATACCCAATTTTAGAACACCTACACATTACCGACTAGTATCCACAAAGTCCAACAGGCATCCATATAATATGTCGTACACCACGTCTCTTAGCCCTTACACATACTCCACGACTCCACACTCTAAAGTGTTTACTACGCGTAGCGTCACATTCGAAAATTGTCTTCCCACCATTAATACCCTGTACTGGTTCCCACACATATAGTTAACACCTTTACCGTATTAATCTCCATATACGAGTATTTACCGAGCATATCGCACAATCTTAGTTAGCCTTACCTTCGTAGGATTCAAACTTGCATTTCGTTCAATTTCTAACATACTGAGGTCCCCATTAAAAAAAAACCAGGCCTAACACGGCACTCTCATTTTACTGACAAATATTCATACATTACCTGAAAGTGTAATGCTAATATTTACCGAGTACTTTCCCAACAGGATATTCTCATCCCGAGGTCCTAGTCTCAAGCTAACAGCTTATAACACGAGGCGTACCTTCTGAGCGACTACTATTTGCCGATCAATGCCCGTGCATATGGTTCAATACCTGGACACCTAATGTCTACGAAGTACTTCATATACTCTTATCCCACGCAACCCATCACGGGACCCTAATTTCTGTTACCTTTCACTTGGATGTCTATCACTTCATTCCGGGACCCAACTCTCAAGCAGACTTAACTGGTAATTAAAAGAACCGTATTTCATTATTAACAAAGCACCATACATTTATTTCAACTACTGCTTAGACATTTAGTTTCCATATTAATCAAGTATTTTGTTTTCACTTAACCCACGCCTCCCTTTACGGCACTCCAACTTTTTACCACATTAAATCCACCATCACTTTCTAACGGCCAGGCTCTCATTTTCATAATATCAAGCGAGCGTAGCTTAATACGGAGTACCATCCCATACAATTTAAGCTTTACCGTGTGTAATTATATATGTCGCTTATACTTGGACATCTAAAGACCCATCATACCTCACTCTGGTTTCCTAGCTGTTCCCTTACTTTAATTTATTTATAAAGAGACGCATACAGAGGTATTAGTCCAATCGTCTCGAGACCGCGTTATACTAATGTTTATATTATAATCTATACTAGCACTTTATGAAATCTCGACCACAGTGACTTACCCATTGCACCGGCTCATGACACTGCTCGTAACGGACAGTTTGCGGTTTGCGGTTACCTGCATCCTCGGACTCTGATAATTCATTCTCTACAACAATATTAAAACTAATAACTATTATAACATCTTCAGTACAGCACGGGATATCTGCCATCCTGAATACAGTCGGAATAATACATAGGTACTGCATTCGGTGTGTAATAAGTTTTAATTTTTCTCCCGAGTGTGATGTAAAGAGCTTTAACTTATTTATAGTCTATTTTCAAAAACGTATACCGCTTCGTATACTTTGAATTTAGTTAATCATACCGGATGCGATGATTGAGGTTTGCGGTTACATGTAAAAACCCAGACGAGTAACGGTACAGCTGCAACCGCAATTTTAAGAGACCTCATTGGTCGGAATAAACGCGTCTCTGATTGGTCTAAAATAGCCGCCAAGCACTCTGATTGGTCGGTGTTCTACACAGTCAGCAGAGATTTCCCTGTCTCGTCAGTCTGGAGGTGGACGTCAAAGAGGTAAGACCTATGTCGCTCTGTTCCTTGATATTGCACAACATTGTGTAAAATTATCAAGACAAGAAAACCTCGCTAATTATTAATACAAAATAAATAAAACATTGCTTACCTACCTAGTTACCCGGATATTATTTTTTAATATATTACTGTTGCAATGGAATCTCAGCCTATTGAAGTGGTCCCAGAGCTCTCATTGGTCGGCTCCCTATAATAGCGGCAACATTCTTCTCTCTCGTCAGTTTTTCAGTGGACGTCAAAGAGGCAGGACGTGTGTTGAGTGCTCTGCACAGTGTTATCGAGTGGTTGAATTTTAAATGCTATATTGACGCTTTCTTAGAGTGAGTCAGCGGTGTTAGTGTGTTTTATATTTATTAAGTGCTTTTTTACTATCATAGTAATTTTATAAAAGTAAATTAGCTTATAGGAGTTTTATTACATTTTCAATTTATTAAGTGCTTGTACTTTATTTAGCGATCACAGACATTAAACTCCTTTACACTGTGTGTGTTCTTAAAGTGTTTATACTATTGCTTCTTTAAATCTAATACAGTGTTATTGTGTTTTTCTGAAAGTGAACAAGTTAATTCGTTGTGTTACTGTGTTTGTATCGCAGTGACAAATCCAACATAGATTTCATTCATTTATTTATGTGTCGTATTTATAATCAAGTTTTGTGTAATTTATTTCGGTTATTACATCATACCACAGTGTACTGTAAAAAAGTTTACTGCGCATGCGCAGCTCCTACACTTATTTAAGCGCGTAACGTTGTCATTCTTAGACGTGACGTTGAACAGTCAACACCCATTCCAAAAGCTTGTATCAAAGCTGCTTGCTGTATTATTTTAGAGCTAATTACATACAACATGGATCCCGTAAAAGTTTTGCATACCGGTGAAACCTACTGTAGAAGGTTTAGAACATATGGGTCAGAAACAGTTTTCAAGTTTAACCCAGTACCCAAAGGAGTGTCCGAACTTGATTGGATTAAAAAGGGTTTTGGGAGTATTGTCGAAAAGGCGAAAGCCGGTACTACCGAATATGACTACCTAGGCTTCACTTTAGATTCTCTGAATTTTAGGACCAAAGATTCCGGATATATCGCTTATAGACCTGCAAATCAAGTTCACGGGGATATAATTTGGGATATATTTGGAAAACTTATCCAAAGTAATTCGGATTCGATAAAGTCCATGGACACATTTAGAGTTAAGTGCACCCGCACCAATATTCCAGTAGGTAGTGGTAGGGTAAGACCAGGTTTGTATAATAACTTTGAAGAAGAATGTAAAGCACGTAGAGGTATCGTAGTTATTAAGAATAGTGATAGTCTGTGTCTGCCCCGAGCTATAGTGGTAGCAAAAGCCTATGCCAAAAAAGATCCTCAGTTCAAAGCAATAAGGCAGGACATGGGTAAGCGACAAACTTTTAGAGCCCAAAAACTGATGACTAAAGCCGGGGTCCAAATTTCTGAACAGGGAGCGGGGATCCCCGAACTTAATAAATTTCAAGACCACCTCAAAAAGTACAATATTACAGTTTATAACTACGATAATAAGGGTCGAGATGTTTATTTTTCAGGTACTAACTCCGATGCTCAGTACAAAATAAACTTGCTGTATCACGAAAGCCATTACAACGTAATAACTAGCTTAACTGCAGCTTTTGCGTGCCATTTCTATTGTGAAGCATGCCATGTCCCTTATGACCACAAAGCTGAACACAGATGTTCAAATATCTGTCCTGCATGTCAAACCGTTTCTCCACCCTGTAAAGAGGAGCATGGGGGAATTTTATGCCCTGACTGTAACATGACCATGAAAAATCAGATCTGTTTCGCAGCCCACAAGAGTCAACGATGCAAGTCGGTAAAAAAATGTTTACAGTGCCAAAGGCTTGTCTTTCTCAACAGTCGTAAGTCAAAACACGTGTGCGGGGAAGTTTTTTGTAAAATATGTAACGATTTCATGCCCCCGAACCATCAATGTTACATGCGGGTCGACACAAACAAACCAAAAACCAAAGACTTTCTTTTCATTTTCTTTGATTTAGAGACCCGTCAAGATGAAATTTTAACGGAAGAATCTAGAGTTCATAAAGTTAACCTTTGTGTTTCTCAACAATTTTGTTGGAAATGTATTAATGGTAAATCTTGTGAAATGTGCAAAGACCGAACAAAGATCTTTGATAGTGATCCTGTGAATCAATTTATGAATTACGTAATGGAGGAGAGAAAAAAATTCAGAAATATATGTGTAATGGCTCATAACGGTCAGGGTTTTGATTTTCAATTTCTGTTAAAGTACGTTCTCGAACAAACAAAATTCACTCCAGAGCTAATTATGCGTGGCACTAAAGTCATTCTTATGGAACTGGATAACGTCAGATTTATCGATTCGCTAAATTATTTCCCCATGGCCCTCTCTGCACTACCCAAAGCCTTTGACCTCCCCCCGGAGAAGAAGAAGGGTTACTTCCCTCATCTTTTCAACACTCTGGCAAACCAAAACTATGTAGGCCCCATCCCACCCAAGGAATACTACTGCCCTGAATCGATGTTTGAGAAGTCTTATAAAGATTTTGAAAATTGGCACAACGACCAACTTAACCAAAATGTAGTTTTTGACTTTCAAAAAGAGTTGGTCGAGTACTGTATCTCCGATGTGGAGATACTGGCGCAAGCGTGTATTAAGTTTAGAAACATGTTTTTGAAAGAATGTAATGTAGATCCGTTCATGGAAGCCGTCACCATTGCCAGTGCCTGTAATTTGGTTTTTAGACGGAATTTTCTCAAAGCCAACACTATTGGTCTAGTCCCAAAGAACGGATACCGTATGGTTGATAACCAATCGCCTATTGCTTTACAATGGCTGAGCTGGGAGGAAGAACAGCGTAGTGTCCGCATTCAGCATGCGGGAAGGGACAGAGAAGTTAAAATCGAGGGATTAAAAGTAGACGGTTTTGACGGAGAACGAATATATGAATTTCAGGGCTGTTATTTCCATGGGTGCCCGAAATGTTTTCCATTTAATAGAGAAGAACCACTCAAAGAGGACCCTTCCGACTCCCTGCACTTAAGGTTCGAGAGAACCAAAGCTAAAATGGCTCGTCTCCGAGCATCTGACTATGAAGTTATTGAAATGTGGGAGTGTGAATTCAATAAAATAAAGAAAGAACAAAAATTGGATTATCTAAATTCTCTCCCCATTCTAAACACACTCCCACTCAATCCCAGAGATGCATTCTTCGGGGGCAGAACAGGCAATGCAAAATCTTATCACAAGTGCGAGGACGGGGAAACAATTCAGTATGTAGACGTTTGCTCCTTGTACCCGTTTGTCAATAAGTTTTCTCCTTATGTTTTATCCCATCCAAAAATATATGTAGGGGACAAGGAGTGTAGAGAAAGAGGCATGGAGGCCGAAGGTCTCATGAAATGTAAAGTATTGCCTCCACTAAATTTGTACCATCCCGTCCTTCCAGCACGCATGAACAATAAATTAATGTTTGTTTTATGCCGTACATGTGGTCTAGAAATGCTAAACACAGACTGTAATCATACCATCGAAGAAAGAGCATTGACAGGGACATGGACAATGCAGGAAATGAGAAAGGCCGTAGAGAAGGGGTATACCATTTTAGAAATGTACGAGCTTTGGGATTATAAAATTATTACTTACGAAGACGGTGGTCTTTTTACGGATTTTGTAAATAAGTTTCTAAAAATTAAACAGGAGGCATCGGGCTACCCCTCCTGGTGCCTCACAGAAGAGGATAAAGCCGTGTATATTCAAAATTATTATGAACACGAAGGTGTCAGACTTGACCCTTTCAAAATTGAAAAGAACGGAGGTCTTCGCTCCCTTGCTAAATTGATGTTAAATTCTTTCTGGGGTAAATTTGGTCAAAGGGAAAATCAGACAAAAACATCAATCATAAGAGACCCTTTTGAATACTTTCAGTTGCTGTCCAACCCTGAAATAGATGTAAATACTACTCAAATTATTAACGATACTGTACTAATTGTGAACTGGCAGCATATTGAAGAAGCCGCAGAAGCCCTAAGGACAGTGAATGTTGTGGTTGCAGCATTTACAACGTCACATGCTCGATTAAAATTGTACGAACACTTAGAAAAGTTAGGGAGGCAAGTTCTTTACTATGATACAGACAGTGTCCTTTACGTACACAGGGAGAGTATGCACAAGGTCCCCACAGGGGACTACTTGGGCGAAATGACCGACGAGTTGGCTGACTATGGTCCAGGGTCATACATAGTAGAATTTGTTTCCGGAGGCCCCAAGACTTACGCCTATCTTGTCTGGTCAACAAATAAAAACGCACTAGTTGAAGTTTGTAAAATAAAAGGCCTTACTCTAAATTTAAAAACTAGCGAAAAATTAAATTTCGAAACATTGAAAGCATTAGTTCTGAGTAATTCATTTGACTCAGTGGACATAGAAGAGAACAGAATAAGACGAACCAAGGACAAAGACATTGTTACAGTCAAAGAAACAAAGTCTTTTAAAATTACAGGACCCAAAAGGAGACTTGAAGGACCCTACGATACTGTACCGTTTGGATTTAAGAAACAAAAATTAACACTCTAACATGTTTAAAAAACTACATTTTCACCAATCACAACGTTAAAATTTCATTACAAATCCTGAGACATACATAGAGAGAAATTAAATGTAATTATAACCCACCACATCCGTTGGTTGTGACCGAACGTTCGTTAAACCGCTTCCTTCAGATGTGTACTAGTATTGAATTATGTTATGAGAGCTGACAACGAGTAAAAATTTTAAATTATTTTATTATACAGGTTAATACGTACCATTACGTACAAAAGAACTTTTTAAATACTAGATAATTGTACTGTATTATTACAGCCATTACATATAATTTTGCACTCCAGACCCTTCTTTGGGTGGTTGGCCGAAAGTGCAAAATACAAATGTTTTGAGTGTATATCTGCCCCCGTCATCTTTACCTTCAAATATCACGTAAGTGTGAATGTTTGATCACCCTCGCGTCAAGGGAGCTTCTGCTTCTAAGGCCGGCGTAAAACCTGTAAGTCCTGGAGCAGTTCGACCTCTTTCACGGCCGGCTTAAAACCCGTAAGCCCGGGAGAGGTTGACCCTTGGACAGTGTGGAGGGTGAGACTGATTCGAAGGAGTGAATGTGGGAACTCAGTAGGATGCGTGGACTTGGGCATGGAGATGAACAAGTCTATGCTCCGAACGGCTCAGCATGAATGAGGTCTCTAAGGCAGGCCTAAACTCTGTAAGTCCTGGGACCGTGATTGTGTAATATAGTGACCACATTGAATGTGTACTGATGACGGAGCCGATAAACGCTGATTCTCCTCTTCTTAAGCCCTCTGATGCAGCAAACTGTTAGATACGTCATTACATAGTTATTTGCTCGAATGTTAGCATTTTATATTTGTTTATTGTTTTTAATAACATAAATACCTTCCAGTGTATGGATAAACTCAATTATCACAAACATTTTACTATAGCTGTTTTTCTACGTCACTTAAATATGCTCTTATGTGTGATCTCAGGTCCACTTCAATACATACACGCTGACATATCCATCAAACAATATTCACTCTGTAATTTCACCGCAAAATCAGAATGTCTATGAGCTTTAAGTAATTATATCCCTTAAGATGTTTCCAAATATTGTGTAATTAACAGTACCTCAAACAGGCTCTGTCATAGCGCATACGCATGTACACACACGCAAACACCCACATGCTTACAGGTGGATACCAACAGTTTTATTTATAAATTTGTAGATGACTCGTCTCATGTTCATTCGCAAATGAGCACTCAGAACGTTAACATGGCAACCTTCCTTAAGCTTGAATCTAGAAATACGGTTAACAGAAGTGAGAGGTTTCGTACCACACGTGAAGAACTAACGTTTATACTGACCTCTCCCATTGACTCAATAGATTGGCCCCTAGCATTTTCAGAGTACATTGTCGATCATATAAAAGATGGAGCCTCACCTACTGATCACTTTGGAATTACAATTAAACATCAAGGTATAGCCAAAGAAGGGATTATACCTTTCATGGCAGCATCTAAATTAACCTCTTACGTGTTTGATGATGCGCTTGAGAAGACATTCGTTAATGTGGAAACATTGATAGGGCCTTTAATTGTGACAGCAACTATAGTAAAACTACCTGAGCAGTTTCTTCAGTAATAGGCATTTAGTATATCTCCTTGTATTATTAGTAAAGAGACAGAGAGAGGTTCTGCATTGAGTTGAGGATCACTTTGTGTTTGCTTTGAATATGTACACGGAGGAGGAATCAAAATAAGTACAAAGACCCTTTTTACGTTTTTTAGTAGAGTGAATTGAAAGACTTCTCCGAGTATAGTGACCTGATGAACTTGCAATGGATAAAAAAAAAACAATAAAAAATTACTCTCACTGAGAGAGGGCTTTGGCATTGAGTTGAGAAGTCCTCTCGTCGGGGGGTACAAAAAAAAAATATGTTGGGAGGTAGCAGATTTGTCATGGAATGGCTACCACCGTAAAGAGCGATGGTTGGGACTCTTTACACACGTGGATAGGCCCACTGGGGAAGGAGCCACGTAAAAAATCTCCTAACGCGCCAAGGTCCTACGCCCTGATCACGCGGCAAGCACGTGTGTACCTAGCGTGGTGGGGAAATGTGACCACTCGCCATAACACGGCTGTTAAAACATATAGACCTCACCGAAACATACTAGTATTTCTAGGACGTCAGATGAACATATATAACGACACCATTTAATCTACATACCAACAGCATGTCTTGACTGGTTCATCAGAACCCTCATCTACACCCTGTGCCTAACACTGTTGCCAGTTTTACTTGTAGTGAAAATTATTGGTCTCTCTCAAAATATGTTGCAATAAACAAACATTATCAGCTGTTACCGTAAACAAATAAATGTACATTTGATTTCACTCATCTAGTTTACATTCATATACATCAAGCAGAGCCAGTATGTGACCATATCCAGGCCATAACGGGATCAGCTGGTGATCAGCATCGATATGGCAACACAGCCTCAACTGTCATTGAACTAGTATCCTGATAGTCCTAACATTCCTACTCCCTTCTATCCTAGGTATTCCTTAATCCAACTTAAACCCTATGCTCCAACTTAACCAAAACCAACCGGAGTAAAATTTCCTTTTTATAAAGTTGTTTTCATTTATTTTAAGTTAAAAATACACATTTAACATTACAGCAAATCCGATTGTCTATGAACACGTTCAAGCCTGTAGAGAGTACTCTCCAGGAACTGCACATGAACAACTGCACCGTCTCGCTGGATGCCTTCTACCGCCTCACTAACCTGCGGGTAAAGGACCTCTTACTGACAAAAGATTTTCTGAAATTTTTGTTTTATTTACCCATTTGTTTTCCTCTGAACAGCTGCAGACTGTGATTGAGACAGGTTGGTTTTGGTTAAGTTGGAGCATAGGGTTTAAGTTGGATTAAGGAATACCTAGGATAGAAGGGAGTAGGAATGTTAGGACTATCAGGATACTAGTTCAATGACAGTTGAGGCTGTGTTGCCATATCGATGCTGATCACCAGCTGATCCCGTTATGGCCTGGATATGGTCACATACTGGCTCTGCTTGATGTATATGAATGTAAACTAGATGAGTGAAATCAAATGTACATTTATTTGTTTACGGTAACAGCTGATAATGTTTGTTTATTGCAACATATTTTGAGAGAGACCAATAATTTTCACTACAAGTAAAACTGGCAACAGTGTTAGGCACAGGGTGTAGATGAGGGTTCTGATGAACCAGTCAAGACATGCTGTTGGTATGTAGATTAAATGGTGTCGTTATATATGTTCATCTGACGTCCTAGAAATACTAGTATGTTTCGGTGAGGTCTATATGTTTTAACAGCCGTGTTATGGCGAGTGGTCACATTTCCCCACCACGCTAGGTACACACGTGCTTGCCGCGTGACCAGGGCGTAGGACCATGGCGCGTTAGGAGATTTTTTACGTGGCTCCTTCCCCAGTAGGCCTATCCACGTGTGTAAAGAGCCCCAACCATCGCTCTTTACGGTGGTAGCCATTCCATGACAAATCTGCTACCTCCCAACATATTTTTTTTTTTGTACCCCCCGACGAGAGGACTTCTCAACTCAATGCCAAAGCCCTCTCTCAGTGAGAGTAATTTTTTATTGTTTTTTTTTTATCCATTGCAAGTTCATCAGGTCACTATACTCGGAGAAGTCTTTCAATTCACTCTACTAAAAAACGTAAAAAGGGTCTTTGTACTTATTTTTGATTCCTCCTCCGTGTACATATTCAAAGCAAACACAAAGTGATCCTCAACTCAATGCAGAACCTCTCTCTGTCTCTTTACTAATAATACAAGGAGATATACTAAATGCCTATTACTGAAGAAACTGCTCAGGTACTTTTACTATAGTTGCTGTCACAATTAAAGGCCCTATCAATGTTTCCACATTAACGAATGTCTTCTCAAGCGCATCATCAAACACGTAAGAGGTTAATTTAGATGCTGCCATGAAAGGTATAATCCCTTCTTTGGCTATACCTTGATGTTTAATTGTAATTCCAAAGTGATCAGTAGGTGAGGCTCCATCTTTTATATGATCGACAATGTACTCTGAAAATGCTAGGGGCCAATCTATTGAGTCAATGGGAGAGGTCAGTATAAACGTTAGTTCTTCACGTGTGGTACGAAACCTCTCACTTCTGTTAACCGTATTTCTAGATTCAAGCTTAAGGAAGGTTGCCATGCTAACGTTCTGAGTGCTCATTTGCGAATGAACATGAGACGAGTCAACTACAAATTTATAAATAAAACTGTTGGTATCCACCTGTAAGCCTGTGTAGTGCATGTGAGTGTTTGAGGGGCATAATTATTTAAAGCTCCTAGACATTCTGATTTTGCGGTGAAATTACAGAGTGAATAGTGTTTGATGGATATGTCAGCGTGTATGTATTGAAGTGGACCTGAGATCACACATAAGAGCATATTTAAGTGACGTAGAAAAATCGGTATAGTAAAATGTTTGTGATAATTGACTTTATCCATACACTGGAAGGTATTTATGTTATTAAAAACAATAAACAAATATAAAATGCTAACATTCGAGCAAATAACTATGTAATGACGTATCTAACAGTTTGCTGCATCAGAGGGCTTAAGAAGAGGGAAATCAGCGTTTATCGGCTCCGTCATCAGTACACATTCAATGTGGTCACTATATTACACAATCACGGTCCCAGGACTTACAGAGTTTAGGCTTGCCTTAGAGACCTCATTCATGCTGAGCCGTTCGGAGCATAGACTTGTTCATCTCCATGCCCAAGTCCACGCATCCTACTGAGTTCCCACATTCACTCCTTCGAATCAGGCTCACCCTCCACACTGTCCAAGGGTCAACCTCTCCCGGGCTTACGGGTTTTAAGCCGGCCGTGAAAGAGGTCGAACTGCTCCAGGACTTACAGGTTTTACGCCGGCCTTAGAAGCAGACGCTCCCTTGACGCGAGGGTGATCAAACATTCACACTTACGTGACAATTGAAGGTAAAGATGACGGGGGCAGATATACACTCAAAACATTTGTATTTTGCACTTTCGGCCAACCACCCAAAGAAGGGTCTGGAGTGCAAAATTATATGTAATGGCTGTAATAATACAGTACAATTATCTAGTATTTAAAAAGTTCTTTTGTACGTAATGGTACGTATTAACCTGTATAATAAAATAATTTAAAATTTTTACTCGTTGTCAGCTCTCATAACATAATTTCAATACTAGTACACATCTGAAGGAAGCGGTTTAACGAACGTTCGGTCACAACCAACGGATGTGGTGGGTTATAATTACATTTAATCTCTCTCTATGTATGTCTCAGGATTTGTAATGAAATTTTAACGTTGTGATTGGTGAAAATGTAGTTTTTTAAACATGTTAGAGTGTTAATTTTTGTTTCTTAAATCCAAACGGTACAGTATCGTAGGGTCCTTCAAGTCTCCTTTTGGGTCCTGTAATTTTAAAAGACTTTGTTTCTTTGACTGTAACAATGTCTTTGTCCTTGGTTCGTCTTATTCTGTTCTCTTCTATGTCCACTGAGTCAAATGAATTACTCAGAACTAATGCTTTCAATGTTTCGAAATTTAATTTTTCGCTAGTTTTTAAATTTAGAGTAAGGCCTTTTATTTTACAAACTTCAACTAGTGCGTTTTTATTTGTTGACCAGACAAGATAGGCGTAAGTCTTGGGGCCTCCGGAAACAAATTCTACTATGTATGACCCTGGACCATAGTCAGCCAACTCGTCGGTCATTTCGCCCAAGTAGTCCCCTGTGGGGACCTTGTGCATACTCTCCCTGTGTACGTAAAGGACACTGTCTGTATCATAGTAAAGAACTTGCCTCCCTAACTTTTCTAAGTGTTCGTACAATTTTAATCGAGCATGTGACGTTGTAAATGCTGCAACCACAACATTCACTGTCCTTAGGGCTTCTGCGGCTTCTTCAATATGCTGCCAGTTCACAATTAGTACAGTATCGTTAATAATTTGAGTAGTATTTACATCTATTTCAGGGTTGGACAGCAACTGAAAGTATTCAAAAGGGTCTCTTATGATTGATGTTTTTGTCTGATTTTCCCTTTGACCAAATTTACCCCAGAAAGAATTTAACATCAATTTAGCAAGGGAGCGAAGACCTCCGTTCTTTTCAATTTTGAAAGGGTCAAGTCTGACACCTTCGTGTTCATAATAATTTTGAATATACACGGCTTTATCCTCTTCTGTGAGGCACCAGGAGGGGTAGCCCGATGCCTCCTGTTTAATTTTTAGAAACTTATTTACAAAATCCGTAAAAAGACCACCGTCTTCGTAAGTAATAATTTTATAATCCCAAAGCTCGTACATTTCTAAAATGGTATACCCCTTCTCTACGGCCTTTCTCATTTCCTGCATTGTCCATGTCCCTGTCAATGCTCTTTCTTCGATGGTATGATTACAGTCTGTGTTTAGCATTTCTAGACCACATGTACGGCATAAAACAAACATTAATTTATTGTTCATGCGTGCTGGAAGGACGGGATGGTACAAATTTAGTGGAGGCAATACTTTACATTTCATGAGACCTTCGGCCTCCATGCCTCTTTCTCTACACTCCTTGTCCCCTACATATATTTTTGGATGGGATAAAACATAAGGAGAAAACTTATTGACAAACGGGTACAAGGAGCAAACGTCTACATACTGAATTGTTTCCCCGTCCTCGCACTTGTGATAAGATTTTGCATTGCCTGTTCTGCCCCCGAAGAATGCATCTCTGGGATTGAGTGGGAGTGTGTTTAGAATGGGGAGAGAATTTAGATAATCCAATTTTTGTTCTTTCTTTATTTTATTGAATTCACACTCCCACATTTCAATAACTTCATAGTCAGATGCTCGGAGACGAGCCATTTTAGCTTTGGTTCTCTCGAACCTTAAGTGCAGGGAGTCGGAAGGGTCCTCTTTGAGTGGTTCTTCTCTATTAAATGGAAAACATTTCGGGCACCCATGGAAATAACAGCCCTGAAATTCATATATTCGTTCTCCGTCAAAACCGTCTACTTTTAATCCCTCGATTTTAACTTCTCTGTCCCTTCCCGCATGCTGAATGCGGACACTACGCTGTTCTTCCTCCCAGCTCAGCCATTGTAAAGCAATAGGCGATTGGTTATCAACCATACGGTATCCGTTCTTTGGGACTAGACCAATAGTGTTGGCTTTGAGAAAATTCCGTCTAAAAACCAAATTACAGGCACTGGCAATGGTGACGGCTTCCATGAACGGATCTACATTACATTCTTTCAAAAACATGTTTCTAAACTTAATACACGCTTGCGCCAGTATCTCCACATCGGAGATACAGTACTCGACCAACTCTTTTTGAAAGTCAAAAACTACATTTTGGTTAAGTTGGTCGTTGTGCCAATTTTCAAAATCTTTATAAGACTTCTCAAACATCGATTCAGGGCAGTAGTATTCCTTGGGTGGGATGGGGCCTACATAGTTTTGGTTTGCCAGAGTGTTGAAAAGATGAGGGAAGTAACCCTTCTTCTTCTCCGGGGGGAGGTCAAAGGCTTTGGGTAGTGCAGAGAGGGCCATGGGGAAATAATTTAGCGAATCGATAAATCTGACGTTATCCAGTTCCATAAGAATGACTTTAGTGCCACGCATAATTAGCTCTGGAGTGAATTTTGTTTGTTCGAGAACGTACTTTAACAGAAATTGAAAATCAAAACCCTGACCGTTATGAGCCATTACACATATATTTCTGAATTTTTTTCTCTCCTCCATTACGTAATTCATAAATTGATTCACAGGATCACTATCAAAGATCTTTGTTCGGTCTTTGCACATTTCACAAGATTTACCATTAATACATTTCCAACAAAATTGTTGAGAAACACAAAGGTTAACTTTATGAACTCTAGATTCTTCCGTTAAAATTTCATCTTGACGGGTCTCTAAATCAAAGAAAATGAAAAGAAAGTCTTTGGTTTTTGGTTTGTTTGTGTCGACCCGCATGTAACATTGATGGTTCGGGGGCATGAAATCGTTACATATTTTACAAAAAACTTCCCCGCACACGTGTTTTGACTTACGACTGTTGAGAAAGACAAGCCTTTGGCACTGTAAACATTTTTTTACCGACTTGCATCGTTGACTCTTGTGGGCTGCGAAACAGATCTGATTTTTCATGGTCATGTTACAGTCAGGGCATAAAATTCCCCCATGCTCCTCTTTACAGGGTGGAGAAACGGTTTGACATGCAGGACAGATATTTGAACATCTGTGTTCAGCTTTGTGGTCATAAGGGACATGGCATGCTTCACAATAGAAATGGCACGCAAAAGCTGCAGTTAAGCTAGTTATTACGTTGTAATGGCTTTCGTGATACAGCAAGTTTATTTTGTACTGAGCATCGGAGTTAGTACCTGAAAAATAAACATCTCGACCCTTATTATCGTAGTTATAAACTGTAATATTGTACTTTTTGAGGTGGTCTTGAAATTTATTAAGTTCGGGGATCCCCGCTCCCTGTTCAGAAATTTGGACCCCGGCTTTAGTCATCAGTTTTTGGGCTCTAAAAGTTTGTCGCTTACCCATGTCCTGCCTTATTGCTTTGAACTGAGGATCTTTTTTGGCATAGGCTTTTGCTACCACTATAGCTCGGGGCAGACACAGACTATCACTATTCTTAATAACTACGATACCTCTACGTGCTTTACATTCTTCTTCAAAGTTATTATACAAACCTGGTCTTACCCTACCACTACCTACTGGAATATTGGTGCGGGTGCACTTAACTCTAAATGTGTCCATGGACTTTATCGAATCCGAATTACTTTGGATAAGTTTTCCAAATATATCCCAAATTATATCCCCGTGAACTTGATTTGCAGGTCTATAAGCGATATATCCGGAATCTTTGGTCCTAAAATTCAGAGAATCTAAAGTGAAGCCTAGGTAGTCATATTCGGTAGTACCGGCTTTCGCCTTTTCGACAATACTCCCAAAACCCTTTTTAATCCAATCAAGTTCGGACACTCCTTTGGGTACTGGGTTAAACTTGAAAACTGTTTCTGACCCATATGTTCTAAACCTTCTACAGTAGGTTTCACCGGTATGCAAAACTTTTACGGGATCCATGTTGTATGTAATTAGCTCTAAAATAATACAGCAAGCAGCTTTGATACAAGCTTTTGGAATGGGTGTTGACTGTTCAACGTCACGTCTAAGAATGACAACGTTACGCGCTTAAATAAGTGTAGGAGCTGCGCATGCGCAGTAAACTTTTTTACAGTACACTGTGGTATGATGTAATAACCGAAATAAATTACACAAAACTTGATTATAAATACGACACATAAATAAATGAATGAAATCTATGTTGGATTTGTCACTGCGATACAAACACAGTAACACAACGAATTAACTTGTTCACTTTCAGAAAAACACAATAACACTGTATTAGATTTAAAGAAGCAATAGTATAAACACTTTAAGAACACACACAGTGTAAAGGAGTTTAATGTCTGTGATCGCTAAATAAAGTACAAGCACTTAATAAATTGAAAATGTAATAAAACTCCTATAAGCTAATTTACTTTTATAAAATTACTATGATAGTAAAAAAAGCACTTAATAAATATAAAACACACTAACACCGCTGACTCACTCTAAGAAAGCGTCAATATAGCATTTAAAATTCAACCACTCGATAACACTGTGCAGAGCACTCAACACACGTCCTGCCTCTTTGACGTCCACTGAAAAACTGACGAGAGAGAAGAATGTTGCCGCTATTATAGGGAGCCGACCAATGAGAGCTCTGGGACCACTTCAATAGGCTGAGATTCCATTGCAACAGTAATATATTAAAAAATAATATCCGGGTAACTAGGTAGGTAAGCAATGTTTTATTTATTTTGTATTAATAATTAGCGAGGTTTTCTTGTCTTGATAATTTTACACAATGTTGTGCAATATCAAGGAACAGAGCGACATAGGTCTTACCTCTTTGACGTCCACCTCCAGACTGACGAGACAGGGAAATCTCTGCTGACTGTGTAGAACACCGACCAATCAGAGTGCTTGGCGGCTATTTTAGACCAATCAGAGACGCGTTTATTCCGACCAATGAGGTCTCTTAAAATTGCGGTTGCAGCTGTACCGTTACTCGTCTGGGTTTTTACATGTAACCGCAAACCTCAATCATCGCATCCGGTATGATTAACTAAATTCAAAGTATACGAAGCGGTATACGTTTTTGAAAATAGACTATAAATAAGTTAAAGCTCTTTACATCACACTCGGGAGAAAAATTAAAACTTATTACACACCGAATGCAGTACCTATGTATTATTCCGACTGTATTCAGGATGGCAGATATCCCGTGCTGTACTGAAGATGTTATAATAGTTATTAGTTTTAATATTGTTGTAGAGAATGAATTATCAGAGTCCGAGGATGCAGGTAACCGCAAACCGCAAACTGTCCGTTACGAGCAGTGTCATGAGCCGGTGCAATGGGTAAGTCACTGTGGTCGAGATTTCATAAAGTGCTAGTATAGATTATAATATAAACATTAGTATAACGCGGTCTCGAGACGATTGGACTAATACCTCTGTATGCGCCTCTTTATAAATAAATTAAAGTAAGGGAACAGCTAGGAAACCAGAGTGAGGTATGATGGGTCTTTAGATGTCCAAGTATAAGCGACATATATAATTACACACGGTAAAGCTTAAATTGTATGGGATGGTACTCCGTATTAAGCTACGCTCGCTTGATATTATGAAAATGAGAGCCTGGCCGTTAGAAAGTGATGGTGGATTTAATGTGGTAAAAAGTTGGAGTGCCGTAAAGGGAGGCGTGGGTTAAGTGAAAACAAAATACTTGATTAATATGGAAACTAAATGTCTAAGCAGTAGTTGAAATAAATGTATGGTGCTTTGTTAATAATGAAATACGGTTCTTTTAATTACCGGTTAAGTCTGCTTGAGAGTTGGGTCCCGAGGTGAAGTGATAGACATCCAAGTGAAAGGTAACAGAAATTAGGGTCCCGTGATGGGTTGCGTGGGATAAGAGTATATGAAGTACTTCGTAGACATTAGGTGTCCAGGTATTGAAACATATGCACGGGCATTGATCGGCAAATAGTAGTCGCTCAGAAGGTACGCCTCGTGTTATAAGCTGTTAGCTTGAGACTAGGACCTCGGGATGAGAATATCCTGTTGGGAAAGTACTCGGTAAATATTAGCATTACACTTTCAGGTAATGTATGAATATTTGTCAGTAAAAATGAGAGTGCCGTGTTAGGCCTGGTTTTTTTTTAATGGGGACCTCAGTATGTTAGAAATTGTACGAAATGCAAGTTTGAATCCTACGAAGGTAAGGCTAACTAAGATTGTGCGATATGCTCGGTAAATACTCGTATATGGAAATTAATACGGTAAAGGTGTTAACTATATGTGTGGGAACCAGTACAGGGTATTAATGGTGGGAAGACAATTTTCGAATGTGACGCTACGCGTAGTAAACACTTTAGAGTGTGGAGTCGTGGAGTATGTGTAAGGGCTAAGAGACGTGGTGTACGACATATTATATGGATGCCTGTTGGACTTTGTGGATACTAGTCGGTAATGTGTAGGTGTTCTAAAATTGGGTATGGGTGATACCCTTGGGTAAGAGTACGGGAGGCATTTGGAAAGTGTTGTTGTCCCGTCGGTGTGAGGGTGAGGGCCTAAAGACGCTTGGGTACACGAGAGAGGTGGGAGGTTGTAGGCGTATACACGCGTAAAGGTCGGGGAGTTAGAAATCATAGTATGTGCAATATCCGTGGTTAAGAGCCGAGGTATGAGAGACAATAGGAAAGTGTGAAGCCTCTGCAGGATCCGTTAGAAAATTAGGTCTTAGCATGTGCAGGAGACGGACTATTGCAGGCCTATGTGATACATTGGACTGTAAAATGGTAAAAATCAGGGTATGAGCGATACGCTCGGCTATGAGTACTGGAGGCAGTCGAAAAGTGTAGGTTCTCGGCAGGGTACGAATGAGGGCTGAAGACGCTTGGGTACACGAGAGAGGTGAGAGGCTGTAGGTGTATACACACGTAAAGGTCAGGGAGTGAGAAATCATAGTATGTGCAATATCCGTGGTTAAGAGCCTAGGTATGGGAGACAATAGGAAAGTGTGAAGCCTCTGCAGGATCCGTTAGAAAAGTAGGTCTTAGCATGTCCAAGAGACGGGCTATTGCAGGCCTATGTGGTACATTGGTCGGTAAAATGGTAAAAATCCGGGTATTGGCTTTATGCCTGACTAGGAGTGGAAAGTGTGGGGCCACGGCAGGGTGCGGATGAGGGCCGAAGACGCTTGGGTACACGAGAGAGGTGGGAGGCTGTAGGTGTATACACACGTAAAGGTCAGGGAGTTAGAAATCATAGTATGTGCAATGTCCGTAGTTAAGAGCCAAGGTATGAGAGGTAATAGCATAGTGTGAGTTTTCTGTAGCGACCATTAGAAATACAGGTGCAGGTCTTAGCAAGTCCGGGAAACGGGCGATTGCAGGCCTATGTGGTACATTGGACTGTAAATTGGTCAAAATTCGGGTAAGAGCGATACGCTCGGCTAGGAGTACTGGAGGCAATCGAAAAGTGTAGGGTTTCGGCAGGGTGAAAGCACACGATTAAAATTTTGTATGTCGACATTCAGGATAAGAGGTATGCGGTCAGAGTACCGATTTGGGTATAAGTTGGAACCCTGTGAGGGACTGTTCAGGTGTGGGTCTGTAAGAGACCGGGGGTATAGATGGGCGGCTAGATCCTGGAGTGGAGTGTTATAAATAACAGTGTGGGCAATATATGTGGTTAAGAGCCCTAAGTATTGGAGGCATTTGAAATGTTTGGGCAAGGGCCGTTAGAAATGTGGGTGCGGTTTTTCATGCATTCCTGTACTCGAAAAGATGGGTGACGGAATATGTCGTGCATGGCCGGTAAAGGTTAGGCGGTCAAAAACCGGGTATGGGCGTTACGCCAGGCTCCGAGTACGGGGGTAGTAGGATAGTGTTGGACTCCGGTAGGAGCCATCAGATACGCGGGTGCGGGTGTTAAAACTCTCAGGTACTCAAAAAGGTGAGTGTCAATAGGCTTCGACACGGGACCTGTGGACGGGTGGTTAAGCAGTACAGAAAGTCAGAGATAAAGAGGTGTGTGACAAACAGGAAGTCTAGGTTGAGATAAGTCGTCGGAAAACAGGAAGTCTGTGGTTAGGAAACACCGAAATGTATCTCCTATAAGAGACAATGCTAAAATATCGCCATAAGAGCCCATGTTAAAATAACTCCATAAGAGCCCATGTTAGCGCCATATCCGCGGGAGGTCTACTCATTCGCTCCGTGACTATACTTTAAGGAAAGAAACGAGCGCAGTGAGTCCGTGGTTATAGCAAGCGGAATGACGAATCAAATCACGAGACGTTAAATGCTATTGTTATAACAAAAAATGGTCGAGGAGACATCGCATCTATTTCTCACTGATGAGGTATGAGTACTCATTAGATAAATAAATCCTACACTGGAAATAGTATGATATTGCGAACAATTATATGAACAATGGCATGATATTGTGAAGAAAGAAAATGTATTTTACTGTATCATCTTTACAAATGGATGACAAACTTTCACAATGTAAATATTAAAATGTGTAAGTATTAAATGCTGAATTTATTTTTTAATTTATAATTTAATCTGTATCAATACAATTTATAAAACTCTTCTGTTTGGAATCCATCCTTACTTCAAAATTGTATATAGATTTATTTATATTGTTTCTCAGGGTAAAAAAGTAAACTTTAATTTTGCGTTGAAAAAATAATTAATTTGAATTGGTAGTTCAAAACCTGTAATAAGAATTACTCAAATTTTGGTCCTCTTATTCATGAACACTAGTTACCTAATGAATGAAATGTGTACGGTTAATTTCATTTGAAAAGCATAGGACCAAAAGTGTATTGCATCAAAAGTGATTTCACCATGAAAGCTATGATTTTCGATTTTGGAGTTCCTCTGCATTGATATAAAATCGTGGGGAGCTGTTCAAACAAATACACAGAATGTTGCATAGAAATTGCGGGCGAAGCCGCGAGTGGTATTTTATATAAATAAAAATTACAGAGCGACAGAAGACGCGTCCCAACAATGATGTTCTCTAACTGGAGATTTGATTGGAGTTGAAATAAACAAGTCCAAATATAACGAGTGTAAGTGGAAACATTTTCTCTAATGGGATCATTTTGTCAAACTAAAATACGCTCCGAGGACCTACTTAACATTTGGATGAATGGATTTTAACAGTTTTCAGCAATTATCTAATTAAACATTCTGATTTGAGTATTTTTATCTAAATTTCTTTTCTTTTTTGAAGACATAATTGAAGCCAAAGATATAAATATATGTTTGTGAGTAATTTCTATAAAAGTAATTTTGAAATCATCACTAATACTCAGGACCTGCCCCCTGTGTAATAGGCTTCGCTAACACTCAGCCAACAAGTTGAATTTAGGCTATAAAAATAGAATATTTAAAATAAAAAATTATGGTTGCCTGTAAAGTCGGTTTTTACGGGCGAAGATTTTACGTGACAACGTCTTTTTCTCGGTAGAATATTTATTGATATGAATATTATTAAATTGCACAATAGGAACAAGGAATTGAATGAAAATAAGAATTGCACAAATTTTAACTATAGAAATATATTTTGTTTTACTAAAACATTGTACATAATTTTGAAATTAATTAAAATTTGTTATTGTAAATGGTAAAGTTGAATAAAACATTTACTAAAATTGGAATTTGAAATTCTTGCTAAACACAGTTAAATTCTAACTCCGCGCGTGGTGATTGGTCGGTTTAGTTCGTTTTTTTGGTCGCACTGTTATGACAGGTTAGAGGTTATAATTTGTTATTTTTAAATGTTTGACTAGCAATACGCGCTGTTTCTTCTCAATCGACTGAATTACGATTGATTGCAGAGTGATTTAAACTAATAATTTACTTAACACTATCAACATTTGTCAATAGTATGTCATAACCTATAAACTCAGTTTCTCAACTTTTGTGTCAATCTAACAATTAATCAATCAATCATAGTTTACGATAATGAAATATCAGTGTACAATTATTTACCTTTATTGTTGTAGTTGTTGTAAATGACGAATCTAAGCACTCCACATTTTCACGAATAAACATAGTTATCTGCTTTATCCCGTGCGGCGGACCCACAGTTATCTGCTTTATCCCGTGCGGATCCCGTGCGGCGGACCCACTGGACGGGCATCGTAACGTTACCGGGCGTTACACTTTTTCATGAGTGACTCCGAGCCGCAACCTAATTTAAGACGTTTGTCACGTCAAAAAATTATTTATAACCGATTCTTTGTAATAACAGAATTTCTATTCAATAAAGATACTATCAATAGTTGTAGTAATCAATGTATACATAAAGTTTCAATATGACGTATACTCTTCCCTTGACCTAACCTTGCATCCCTTTATACCCATAAATAAAAATAGGCTTATTGGACCATGTTGTGGACAAAGTAATCGGCTGTCCAATCCAATGTTTCAGCTTATCATCAGTCCAATCCAACATTCCAGGTTATCATTTCAGCCATTCTGAACATAACACATTTTGTTAATAGTATTTAGTTGTTTCCATGTCCGTAATAGTGGATTAGTATTGATTAACGAACTTATAATTGATTTTTGATGTACTTGTGTTTTGAATACGAGTTGTTTCTGAATACATGGTGTTGTGAGATATGTCAAGGAATGTTTTATGATTATTGTAAACACATTTCTAACTATGGTTGGATTTATAGTTTCTTGCATTCTATCTGTATGTATTTATGTTTTTATTTAAAAAAGCTTTAACTTGCACATTCACTAACTTTTGAATTTATATCAACAAAAACAATTTATATTTAAAAAATTTTTAATTTTATTTTATATCTATCCATTTCAATATGGTTTAAACTATATCCATTTCAAACTTAGTTTAAAATAACTCAAAACACAAGCAATTTACTAGAGTTGTTCTATGGACACTTATTAGAAATCCATTGTCAAAAACTTCTCCTCAAAACATTAAACACTGAAATTGCTTATTGAACAATTTGAGAAGATCCTATATTATGTTGTAAAGCGACGCCATTAACGAAAATGTTTCCGATTAACTCCGTTAGATTTTAACTTGATTAGTTCAATCTCAATCACATCTTTCAAATTAGGGAAATTTCTTTAATGTTTTCTTCGATTGTTCGGCATCTCTGTTCGAGACTGTAAAGTATATAAGTGTTGCAATTTGTAAAATATAAACATAGGTATTTGTAAAATATAATTATCTTGTTTGTTCGTGCGACAACTCTTAATAGAAATTACTTAGAGAAACCCATGAGCTCCTCTCTGGGTGCAATAAAGTATGTTATTAATTGGGGAGTACAAAGACCGTCTGTCTGTCCGATTGCTCATGTGTGGGATAACTCTTCATACAACGGTCCTAGAGACTTGAAGTTTTGTTCATAGATTCTTGTTGAGCCAAGGAAAAAATATAACTATCTTGCGGTCAAATATTAAAGGGCAGTCCGTCCGTATGTCTATTGGTTCGTCCGTGTGATAATTCTTTGTAAAAAGGTCCTAGAAACTTGAATTGTGGTAAAAAGTGTCTTTATGGTCCAAGGAAAAGCCTTGTTGGTTATAAGAAAAAAGAGATGAAAATCTGTCTGTATATCCGCCTGTGCACTGCCTCCTTTATTACGTTCTGTTGAATATTTAAAACTCCGTTTTATCGGTTTATTCAAAACTGGATTGGGTATAATGTTTTTAATTCTATTATTCCCTTACATTTTATTTAAAAATGCTAATATTAAACATAGTATTAGACAATTTCTTGCAGGCTTTTTTACAAACCGTATTAATGTTTTACTTTGGTAACTATGTTTTTCTATTGCATTTATATCAAATTAATACCTTTTTTTTAATCATCTGTCATAGTGTAATATGTAGGCTTATTTTTTATGATCAAATGCAATCGGATAAATGGGAGTTAGACACTCAAATAATATATATGATTTAAATAACTTAAAACGAAGATCACAGAACAGTCTAATATCGATATAAGACTTTCACGTCATTCTGCAATCCTAAAACATATAAATATTATAATTTATAAAAATGTCTATTTATTAAATATATTTTCCGAGCAATAACATAAAGATATGTATCCAAAACCGTATAAGGAACATACACGTCATGGAGAGCAAGACATGACAGATAACGTGGAGTGTGATAGTACAGAAACCCTGAGGTCCAGTTATAGCCCCTGGGACCGCTTGTTGTTGCTTCAATATTGTGATGATATTAACCATGTCAGTACAATGTACATATGGAGAGCAAGAGATGACAGATAACGTGGAGTGTGCGAGTACAGATACCCTGAGGTCCAGTTATAGCCCCTGGGACCGCTTGTTGTTGCTTCAATATTGTGATGATAGTACCATGTCAGTACAATGTACATATGGAGAGCAAGAGATGACAGATAACGTGGAGTGTGCGAGTACAGATACCCTGAGGTCCAGTTATAGCCCATGGGACCGCTTGTTGTTGCTGCGATATGGTGATGATAGTACCATGTCACTACAATGTACCCGCGCATTATAGTTATATCTTATGGTGTTCCTCTCGTCATTGTATTCTAGTACCAATACTAACGAAGTCACCCACAATAATAACTCTTTAATTAACCAATTTGTACATTGCTGGTTACACTCATATGATTTTACAACTATAATAAGACTTCTTTGATAGTAATACAATGTTTAATATAAAAGTAAACCAACTTCAAAACATGTAAATAAAATGAAAGAACTAAAACGTACCAAATTATTTTAATTTAAAAACATTAAAGTTGTTCAAGGTTGATGCTACAAACTTTTTAGATTTGGTTAGTTTTGTAAAGGAAATATAATCTATGATAACTAAACAGTTTAATTAATTTAAACGCTAAATTTTTATAGTATTTATTCCACTGATAAATAATCTGTACCAGATCATATTTATAATTTAACAATATTATACTAATGCATGTCTCTTAACACAAAGACCTTAGATTTTATCTCTCGCAAACATGATCCAGTAAAACATAATATAATTATTGAAGTCATCCGTTAAGTGCTTTAAAGTAAATACACGGCGGGATGATAGAACATTTTATCTGATATTATGTCAAATATGTGAAACAAACAATTAGAAATTTTTATTTTTTTTGTACGGGTGACGGGGGTGGGTTTCTCAGTGAAAAATAAAATTACATTCTCCATTAAATTAATTTATCAAAATTCTCAGTAACCCTTATGTGATAAACGAAAATTGTATATTCTGCTATACTTCTATGTATAGTACAAGTAACCCAAGTTGCCCGAGTAGCTTGATGATGAGAGACCCTTTCTTCTGCATAATTACTGAGAGTCCATCAGAACTACATTTTGAATCCCTTAAGAAAACTACGTGTTCCTTGTTTAATGAGGGGCAGCTCACTAGCTGCATGGATGTTTTAAAATATCTTCTAGATCAGTTAGAAACGTTGGCAGGAATCATCCCATCTGCACCTTGCTTGAACCAGGCTCAGAAGATTGACCTGCAGCAAGTCTTCTAAGAGAGGTGCTACTGGTAACACTTACCTAATGTTTACTTGAAACACTTGTTGGGGTGTCAAAACTATTGAGAAAATTTATACAACACAATTCTACTGTTTATTTACTGTTGAACAGGTAAACACACCCTAACTACACTCATTCAATCCGAAAATCATTTTTGTTATATACCTGATTTTGAGTAGCATATTCTAGGAAACAGATTTGAATTGTCTTTAATAAGTTCTTTCATATGATTTGTTACTAAAAGAGATTAACATTTTTTTATTTGCGGTGCTAGGTTTGGTATCAAAATCAAATAATAAATACAACATCTCCAAAATATAAAGGAAAGCTCAATGCGGATCACACATTTGGATGGATTACTTTATTTCACTTTGGATTAAAATATATTCAGATTGTAATGGATTTGTCTGATATTCATATACTAAAGCCATATGTTACTGCAGATAAATCAGTCTTTTCCACCAACCTGAAAGCTTTACTGTAATCGTGCCTAGCTTCAAACGCAAAGCAAGGCAATTTTAGTTCCCATTAAAAACCTTTTAAACCTTTGAAAAGTTGTAGTTAAACATGGTACAAATTGCAAATATTCTCTGTAGTACAACAATTAATGTCACCTATTCCATAAAAATTATTTATATGTTTAGTGATACATTAAGTACTGTTTGATATTTCAGTAATATTTTTAAATTGTTCTAGTAAAAGCCTTTTTGGCCAATATATTAATGATTTACAATTAAACATCGTAGCAATTTTCAAGTCCTTATCTGCTTTATAACCAGATTCTTTAATACATTTTTCAGATTAGTTCATAAGTTCCTAGAATTTATTGACGGATAGATCAAATTATTACTTGTTTAGTAATAAAGAGTAGTGATTTATTTTTATCTTAATCATTCCAAAGGTGAAGGATGAAAATAGAAACATTTTTCTTCGACAGGATTGTTTGAGTCAGGTAAAGTACAGCGAGGTCTTGAAAGTGCTCTTAACAGTTCTGGTTTTCTGTTCAATCTCCGTAATTGTTTACTTTCACCTCGGTACTCTCTGAACGTAGCAACCACTGGTTGTTGTAAACTAAAACCAATATGTTCTATTACTTGAGTTAAACTAATAAATGTAAGTAAGAAATGGACTATTAGTTATACTAGCAGTCCTACCATTATTTTGTTTTAATTATATTTTACGAAATACTTTAACAGTAAATTATTTATTTGTTTATGTGTAATATAAATTGAATTTAGGCTACCAATTCTGCTATTTCTGTTGAATAAAGAAGTTCGAGGATGACAACATTGCTCTCTTTGCCTTGGGAGCATGGGAGGGAAGCGACCTTTCCCCTGATGTTGCTTCAATAAGCGCTTTTCTTTATGTGTTATTATTGGGATCTTATTGGGAAACTATACTAACAGGAAGGAAAATATGTGTAAAGAAATAGTCGCAAGCGCTGAATAAAACAAGTCATTTTAAAATACATGAAGTAGTTTTAATATTTAAGTTGATAGTTTTAATTCGATGTTAATGATAAAATGAAATATTTCGCAAGCATTCTACTTATTTGCAAGAAATAACTTAAATAATAGTTTTTATAATAGGTGGCTAACTTAAAAATAACAACTTAATATAGTTCAAGTTTTTAAAATATTATTCTCATTAAAGTGGCAATAAAATAGCATTAAGTAACATCTGCCAGTAAAGCATTTAGAATAACATGGACTATAGACATTAATAAATCATACTAAGACATCCTATAAATATTTTACCACTAGGATAATTTGGTTTACACGGTTACCATACTCAAGATTTAATATTCTTTTTAAATAAAAAGATAATACAAGTCGGTCCTGCCTATCACTTTGAAAACCGCTGGGCAAAATTGACTAGTTTATTGTAAGTAACAAAACGTTTTTAAAGTTTCCAATAGATTAAAATGTCATCATTATTTTTCCACCCAAATTTATCGATTTACTACGTCTATTTGTATTTTTTAATCGGATATCGTTTATTAAGTATCAAGAAAATATTCAACACAAGAAGGCAGTAAAAAGAGTGTTTTTGATCGTGGAATGTCACATAATTGTGACATCTTTAATAGGGTTAAGTTTGTAAACCACATTAAGGAGTTTAAGAACAGTTTATTCAAGGAAACTTAAAAACCTGCCAACACTAAAAAGCTTGTCATTTTTCCAAAGTTAAGTGTTGCCAAACATTAACTTATATTCACTTTTCCATCATTCTTCTTCATATCTATACTCAGTTCAATTACATCATTTATTCACAACCGTAGCTTTTCTCTGAATACGATTTCAAAAATATTTGTTTTATGGACCACGATTCAAAACTTTATTTTGAGCTATTTACTGTATATTCTTTAATTGCCACTTTTTAGTAGTACAAACGCATAATGATTGAACAACTAAAACTAATTGGCGAGGGTAAGATCTGAAATTCTAATTTATATTCAAAAACCTCTTATCTCAGTCTATAAAGCATATTTTTGAAACAGAAATAAAGCTTTTATAAAGCATTTTTAATAACATACACCACTCATAACATTACTGATACTACTATGCAAGGGTTGAGTCCATTTTAGTGACACTAACTCGAGAGTCGTATATAAAATTATTATGATCAAACGAAGGTTATAATTCCTTATTTGAAAGTTAAGAAGGGAAGTCAAAAAAAGCTTCAATGTGAAATTCGTAATAGCTTTTCGAGTTATCTTCTAAAATAATCTGTAAATAATGTATTAAATAAGTTTTGAAATCAATAAAATGCAGAGCTATTAAAGTTAGTCAGTTCTTAGGGCGGCACCAACCTATAAAGTTATAGAACAGATTCTTTAGATTCAACGTAATGGTTCTTTTTAGGGTTCTGGATTCTCTGGTACTTCAGGATCTTTAATGTACTCAAGAATGATATGACCTTGAGATATTCATTCTGTCATAGCTCCAAACATTGTTTTCCTAGATCTTTCATTAAGTCAAGTTAAGTTCCTGAATTTAATATATATATCAGTATAGATATAGATAGTATAGATATCAGAGTTAGACCTGAATCTGTCTACGTTCCCTA
>NW_025779892.1:0-60226 GCF_021130785.1 Homalodisca vitripennis
TGAAATTGAAGTGCTATATTTTCATTTAATGTCTCATCCATAACAATTAGTAGGACTATTTTCGGTGTATGTGTCCGAATGTCAGGTCAATAATCTTGTTTATAATATATCCATATTGGTTAGAAGAGAAATGTTATGCTCATCATAACAACATAAACTTGCACACCCAACACGTGTCGAACCATCACAATGTAGAATTAATTTTACTTTCTAAAATTAAATGCGCGTATATTTTTCGGGTCTTTGCTTGTAACTTTGATAAATCTTCTTTATGTGATTTTTATAACGTCGAAACTAGATTCAGTTTAAGAGTTTTTAACAGTTTTCGTATGTCTCTTCAGTGAAAAACAAAGCTACTGCTACCTCGACTGTGTTCCGCTATAAACATTAATCTAATTGAGTCTGGAGCATTACTTATTGGTTCCTTTAGCAATGAAAACGTGCTCACTTTGCTCCTCGAATCGTAGTCACTCAGTGAATAGTTTGTTGTGCAGTATAAGTGGGGACTCCGTTCGCTTTTTCTATCAGGTACTGGAAATATGCTAACCCACAATATCAAAGGAAACTGATTTTAAGTATCCAAAATGACTAAATAATTGGAACCACTTTTTGTTACTATCCGAAGTAAAAGTCAGGTAACACTACTCACGTAAATATATGTCAGCACACTGCCTTAGATGGTAATTTGTTCATGCGAATACAAAACCTATAATGAATGGTTTGTAATTAGTACGTTTTTGGGATAAAACATGTTTGAAAAATATCCTGATACTATAGCAACATCCAATTTATATTTCGCCTACACCTGCCTACTTCATTTTGTATAACTAATATTGAATATAAAAAAGCGCACTGATACAAATATTTGCATGATAAATATGTGTATTTTTATAACAACCAAACGCCACTTTATTATTCATGGTATTTCCTTTATTTATTTAATGTTTACGCATGTAATACAAACTTTACTTGTTTCTACGCAATAAAGAACGTTTCTAAAATAGTTCGATATGTACACAATTGTTTTCTTATTGTTGCAGATCATAATGTTTATATAGTTTAAGGCAGGGATTAAAAATTTATTTAAATAAGCTTTTTAACTTTTTTAATTTGTTCACCTTACTATTAAAAACACGTATTAATTAATACAGATCGAGGTAGTTTTATTTTACCTTAGATAAAACGTGAAAGCATGGGCAACAGATTTTAGTTATATCATTCTTAGGACTTATATATAATTCTTTATTTGAGTAAATTATTATGTACCCACCTGTTATATTTCTATTACCATCATCCATAAACCATCAATACTTTATTCTATACAAATGTCTAAAATAAAACACATTATAGTAAGTTTTAAATGCTACAGTGTAAAAAATAGTAAATAAATGTCTGCCAGTACAGCACTATCTGCCAAATTCAAAATTACGATAAAATACTATTTAAGGTGCATATTATTTAAATGATTTGGAGTGTCGAAAGAAGCAGAGTTAATTTTGGTTTTCGAGTTAACCACCAAAAAATACATATATAAAGAAGAAAGCAGAATAAATTAGGAATAGGATGAAATAAAGTACATGACAACTAAGGAGATTACTACGCCTACGAGGCCTATTTTGCAATGCAAAATGCTGTTAAAGATCTAATAATGTATGCAGTTTATATTCCATTGTTTAGTTTCACTCAATTATTTTGGATATATCTGCAAAAAGAAAACAAATGAACTTACATGAACCTATCAACTTGCTTTGACATAATCATTTTCTTCATCCAAAACAAATAAATAAATGAATTGCGTCAAAATGAAATATTGAAGATATTACACTTTGCTGGAGTACTCAACTAAAAATTCAGGATATTTATTCAGTAGCTCCTAACTGAACAGAAAAGTTTTAAGCCTTAAAACGTGTCTGAGCAAAGTATCATTAACTCTGATATACGTAGATTTAGGCTAATTATGATTTATTGCACAATTTTTCAAACATTTACTGACTGAGGTTTATGTATTTAATAACCGTATCTTAAACCCCATTTATAAAAATTAAATTAATCTATATTGAATATTTAAAACTAATATTATACAGACCACTGACTTTAATGAGAAATAATTTTATCCAGATTCGTAGCTCCAGATTTTTATACTAACCAATCTTTATACTCATGAGGTAACGCACCGAAAACATTCAAGGTTTAGGTAGGGCAATATGCGTAAAACTTATAAAGTATCAATAATTGTGCTGCTAAGCGCTTTATTAACGCGAACAGCTAATTCATTTCTAGGTAAGACGCTCGTTGAAAAACCAAGGAAGGTTTGCTGGAAGGGATAGAATAATAAAAGTTACCAGGTATATTTAAATAACCTGATTAAAATAATAGTATTTAAGTTTCTTAATGCAAATTAACTTGGCACTGTTACAGCTATTTTACCGCTTTGTTTAAATATTGGCATAGTTGATTAAATATTAATTCTAAAGATCTTGATCAATTGCGTAACGAAGATAGCAAATACACAGTTAATATTTAGCTTTTACTTCAAACTACAAGATTGACGAATTTAAAACTCCCAGTTAATTTTAAATTCATTTTTTATGTTTCAATCTGGTAAACTTTTTATATGGCATTTTAACTCAAGCTTAAGGAAATACAGAGAGATTAACACTAACATGCCTCAACGGTCAATTTTTTTCCATACTAAAAATCCGAAAACCTAGGAGACCTTTATAAACATCAAACCTTAAAAAATATAGTTTTCTAATTTTGCATAACAAGGTAGTAGATTGGAAAAATAGGTAGGATTTCTCCTTAGACCGTAATAGTCTTCTCATTCATACTAATGTATGTATATTTTAATCACAACGGTAATAAGGCAAATTGAAATATGCTAATATAATTATTTTGACTGATAGTAGATTACAAGAGTCAGAACTATATAGGCGAGAACGACAAATGCTTTTTCTGATAGATGCAATATGAAAAACTCAAACTGTGGTAATTTAGATGATGTTATACAGTAGAATGTAGATGCAATTTAACCGTAATAGGCTTCCTTCCAGAACTATGTATGTACATAACTATCCTTCTTTTAGAACAAATATACAAACTTAAGTAACGCTGTTTTACCGAAGTAGATATATACTCGTATAATTGGAACAACAAGGCTGACTCAGCCGTGGCGTCGAAAATACAGGGTGAGGCAGAAAGGATGGATGTTTTTTAGAACAGATAGTATTCTGATCTGGGTAGTGGGAGTGGGGCGACTGAAGTGGCCATGTGTTCGGTAGAACATACCATTTTGTCTAGTCCATTGTTTAGTCGTCATCATGGAGTCGTGGAGTGTGCAACACCGTGTGTTTACTTACGACAGTTTTGTTCGTAATAATGAGAGTATTGTTGCAGTTCAGCGCGAGTTTCGTCGTCATTTCAATCTTGCGAGAAATAACAGTGTACCCACTTGTAACACCATTTTAACGTTGGGTTCAATCATTTCGTTCAGTAGGAACAGTGATGAATAAACGGCCGCCAGGGCTCATCGCACTATACGCACTCCAGAAAATGTGAAAAGAGTTCGGCAAGCCATACTCCGTAGTCCTGGTCGATCTGCTAGGAGACATTCTTCTGAACTGAACATCAGTAATCGGTCAGTAAGGCGTATTTTTACATAACGATCTAGGATTTCATCCCTACAAAATTTCCATGGTTCAACAATTGAATCCTGGCGATTATGTTAAAGCGGCTAAGTATTGCTCGAGAAATGAAGGCCATAACTTGACCAAAATGAAAACATCATTTTGTTTACGACAGATGAAGCACATTTTCATTTGAATGGTACTGTTAATCAGCAGAACTTTCGTTTATTGGTCAGATGAAAATCCAAAATTAATGCATGAGAGACCATTACACAGTCCCAAGGTGACAGTTTGGTGTGCTGTGAGCAGTACTGTTGTTATTGGTCCATACTTTTTTGAAGATGACAACGGGAACCCACTGTAACTGTAATCTCGGAACGTTATAGACAGATTTTTCACTGAATTCTTCCTACTTGAACTAAGAAGAAAACGTATTCCTATCCGGCAAGTATGGTTTCAGCAGGCACCGGGCGACAGCTCACACATCAAGAAATTCAATGGAAGCAATTCGGGCTGTTTTTCGTGGTCGCATCATTTCTCGGTTTGGTGACATTGATTGACCTCCTCGTTCCCCAGACCTGTCCATGTGCGACTACTTCTTGTGGGGTTTCCCTCAGGTCACGTGTTTACCAGCATAAACCACGTACACTTCAAGAACTAAAGGAAGCAATTCGTGTGGAAGTCGAACAAATTGGTAGGGCAATGTTAGAAAGAGTAGAAGCCAACTTCCGAGAGCGGCTTGTAAAGTGCATCGCTGAAAACGGCCGTCACCTGTCAGATGTTGTTTTCAAACATTAATTTTCTAAAATGGTAAGATCATGTGAATATTATTCTGTAAATAAATGATTTTTTTATGCGCAGGTAACGACATATTGCTTTTTTGAAAACCGTTCATCCTTTCTGCCTCACCCTGTATAATTAATCCGAATCAGACATGCTCTAACACATACGAAACATGATTACAAGAGTCAGATTCAACTCTGATATTCTTAAGAATTAACACTGAAAATTTATATGTATCTCCTGTAAGGTCTACTTACTTTTGAAACATTTTATAGGGCTCCATCATATTATATCATAGTGTTTTTTACAATGTAATATAAGGACTTCAGTTTTTAAAAACTGTTTGTAAAGCCGGCGGTACAGTAGTATAATAAAAACTAGCAGACTTTAGTGATAGTTAGGGATCTCATGCTTTATTAACAAAGTAGTTTCCCAAACATATATAATTTAGAAAAGCTACCTTTCTCTACTGAATTCTTGTAATTTACATAGTTGTTGAGTAATAATCTTTTCTAAAATTATGGAATATCGTTAAGAAATTTAATGTTTATTTTCCAGGTTTAAGAAAACAAAGCGATTTCAGTAGTCTAACCAATAAGCAGGGGTTCAAGGTTTTATTCTTCAGTTCCATTATACGCCTCACCCCAAAATATCAGTAAATTTGTCTAGTCTACCATGGTCTCGATACAGGGTGTTTTGCGAGAAGTTCACTCAACATGAATACGATAGAAGTCACATAAAAAGAAAAGAAACTTCTGTGTATATGTTTTCCTTATCCTTTTTTACTGTCTGCCAGACTATACGTATTTCACTAAAATAAATTCATATATCAGACCTCATTGGGAGCAAATAACAAAAAACTAGGGGTGTAAGGTACGTAGTTAAAGGGACAGTGTAACGTTTAAATACCTATACTTACTTTCAATTTCAAAATAGAGTCATTTAATATTATTCAAAGCTTTGATTATAGATTTCTTAATTTTACTTAAACATTGCGAGAATAATTATTTATTAAATACTTAATCACAAAACTAAGTGTACCGATTTTGGTTGTATCGGTAATATCTATAAAATAAATGGATAAATTTTAATTGGTGAATATTAATGCTTCCTTATAATGTGGAAAGGGTTTTTGTTAGATCCAAATCCTAATTGCAGCTGCTTTTTATGTCACGCCCTAAAATGACTAATTATTTCTAACACCAGTAGTATTATCGTTTGTTTCATTACAGAAAACAAAAAAACATGTATGGTAAACGGTATTGCTTTTTTTATTGCACGTCCTTATTAGCTGCTTATTCCTAGTTCTCTTAAACAGTAAGGTATTTAAATGTGTATCGTGTTAAATGGTAGAATATTTAGAACTCCAAAAGTATATAAATAGTCGTTTAAATGTTCATTTCGTCATAGCGGCCCTACGTTTTTTAATAAGCTACCCTTGTCAATAAAAGAATCGGTAGGTCTAAGAACCTTTTAGCAGTAAGGTAAAAAGATGGTTGTTTTCTTTGAGTAATTTGTAATTATTTTTAATTACTGGGTAATTTAGAACAATAAAATTTAAAACTTTATTATTGTTTAAAATAGTTTTGATATTTAAAAAAAAAATTATTAATTGTATTGCTTTATTAATGTGGAACAGTGGCTGTATAATTTAATGTGTTTGTAGTGTGATACAAAGAACAGACCGTCACAGTGAGCGGCTCCTGTGTCATTCAATTGAAAAATCTGGACTCTAGCTTTTTTGTTGTTATTTTTTTTTGGTCAATCTGGCCACAATACTTGTAAACGTGGCCAATTCTTATTCCGTAGAAAGATTCTTTATTTTTTTGTTCTTTTTATATGTAAAAAATGCTGGAATAAAATCATTATTTCATTTTTTTTAATATACTCAATTGGTTTTGACTTATATGCAATTAGGTCTAATGATATTAAAGTAATGTATAGCAAGAAAACTGTCTTCGTATGTAGTTGTCTAAACTCCTACTTTGGTTAATCTAAAACCATACACATTCATCAGGTCCACTGTTTTATCACTAATGAAAGTCTCACAATATCGAATAAACTAAGACAAACAGACCAACCTGCCTAGATAATACAGAACGAGATGATTTCATGCAATCTCGCGCTGTCGTAGGGATGTTGTATGTATTCCTTAAAAATAATTCGGAATTTAGAACTCAGAAACTTTACAAGTGCCAAGGTAGGTCACATTGCAAATTGTACAATACCATAATTTTTTATGGCTCTTATTGAATATAATAAAATATCAACATCCAATTTTTGGATTCAAAAGTATCTTGGTGGTATCAATTTTTAAAATACTTGTAACTGTTTTTACTATCATTATAAAATTTGAGAATGTTTTATAATGTAGGGACGGTAGTTCAGATTAAATTTAAAGAATAGTGACATAAGATATCGAGACGAAGCAATAGATATCACGTAGTTTGATACATTGCATTTTCAGAAAATAGACACACCATTATGTTGTTATATAAAAAATTTTTGCTTAATTACATAGCTTATAAATAATTTATACTTTTAATAAAAAAGGAAACGAAAGAGTTAATAAATACTTGGAAACTTGGACTTCTCGCCCGAAGGAGATGGCTGTGTTTCCAGGAACACTAAAACAATACCCAGAAGAGAGGGCGGGGCAGGACAATTGACTACAGTCTCGCAAACCGACAGCTAATTTTGCTAACAAAAGGATGAAATCCTTAAAAATATAATCAGCAATGTACTTTATAGCCTTTATATTCTATGTATAAGAGTACATTCTGTGGCATATTATGCAAAATGTGTGTATAATATGCCAAATATGCAACAGATTTATTTTTCAAATCAAGCACACCGATAAGAACATTTAGAAAAAAAAATTATAATGGACTTCCTGCAAGATATCCTGGGAAGTATTTAGTTACCATTAAATTATGTAAAACTCATTATTTATTGTTGTGTAGGTGATATTCAGCATGGAGAACTGCCATTGCAACAATATGAACTTGTGGATTTTTTAGTTAAAATAGCCTGTAGGGTTTATACAATTTCTTGTTTATTTTCAATAATTGAAATGTATAAAAAAATTATGTGTCGAAAAGTATCCTAGAGTTCATAAATTTTTCTATTTAGTTACAATTAGTCAGTAATTGAATCTTAAAACACAATGTGATGGTCTGATTCCCACGTTACTGTTCAACGGGAACAAGATTACATTTAAACGGATTTACGTCAAAAACTAAAAATAATAATGAATCATTTTCTGTCTTCAGAGTCCGACTGCGTGGCTTAACGTCTGTTACTTTATAAACTAGAAAGTAACATATTTCCTACCCTGTTTCTTAACTCCATTGACTGATATCACACGTTAATATGGCTAGGCTGGACATTACACATTTGCCAACAAGATCCAAACATACCCTTCATTGCACCAAAACTTCAATATTACCGTCATTGCAAGGCGCAACTACAAGCTTGACTAAACACTGTAAGGAATAGTTTTCATATTTTAGCACTATATTTATTATGTTTAGTAACATTATCATTGTTGCCAGTTGATGATTACTATTGCATAATCATTATATTTGTTAAGGAACGTAAGGTTCCAGCAGTGTCGACAAAGAATGTCGGGGTACGGATGAATTTTGACGATTCTTTCGGAAGCTTAGGAAGCCTAGTCACAGAGTTAAATTATTTGAAACTGGTATAATATTGATTCTACACAACGGATTACTTATTATTGAATATTATAATCATGAAATTGTATTTTTAAATTTTTTTATTTGAGGCAGAGCCAATCTCAACGACCGTCTCCCACCACGATTACAACCACTTTCATTTAGTGCTATGAAAATCACTTTATTTTGTTTTTCAAAACCTTTCACCAGCGAAAATTCATAAGTCTTAATTAAACTTGATTCAGACACTAGGTTTTTTTGCGTAATATCTTATTAATTATTAATTACAAGGCACTGTTTTAAAGAACGTACATATAACATCCAGTAACAAATTAATCTTTCACTTTGGATTATTAAAAATTCGGATAAAAAATAATTAGTACCCTAAACCAAGTTGAGATGGAAAATTGACCTGACACAATATTCATTATGGAAATTTAAAAATTCTTTATTTGAAAATTAATCCTTTTGTATTACAAATTCGTAATCTACTACTTCCGCTGCAAGCTTTTATGTCTTTATACTTATTCATCGCCACGAATAAGCCATTTAGATTCCTAATGATTAGCTTCTTATGTAGTACACTACGCGAAGGTACTGTATAAAAAATAGGTGTATGACTTATGCAAGGAAACATAATTATAAAATACAAATACCAACACAAACCAACCCGCTTATTTATTAAAATGCACTATGCTCACTGCTAAACCTTGATTTAAAAATTTAAATGTCGAAGAGTACTATCCATAGACGATTTATATGCACTTTTTTGGTACTCATACCTGTCTAATAACGTGAGAAAAGCAAACTAGGTAGATTTTTGCAGGTTGTTTTTCTCATCAGTTGTGTCACATGAAACCAATTTTTCATATTGAACATTTCTGACAAGAAAATACTTTAAAATATATATACTCTCATAAATAAATATTGTTTTTAAAACCTCCAAGGCGCCATGTTCAGAAATGTTATATGTATATATATATATATATATATATATATATATATATATATATATATATATATATATATATATATATATATATTCAGAAAGACGAGGGAAGACAGTTTGTGTTTTTACTAGATTAGGTACAACTTAAGAGAAAAACTATATTTTTAAAACAAAATTGCATATTGTTTCATTTTAAGCCAGGAATAAGGGAATAGAAAGAAAAGATTATAAATGAAACTGTTGTCCCGTTTAATTTGAGGCTTGAATAGCAAGCCAAAGCTGACAAAACTGAAGCAAAGTTTAATTAACCGAAGATATGATTACACTTCGAAATCAAATGCATCGTGGACCATTATCCAGATACGCAAAATTTAATTATCACTACGAATTTCTACTGAAGTCAATAATAATAAGGCAAATGAAGGCAGTCATTTAAATTATGTTTTACATAAATCTGTTATTTTGCTGAATAAATGCGAATGAATATTTAGATTCGCGTTAATTGTCTTATTCATTGGGTAGGAGGCTTAAAGGGCAGTGTATACAAGAACATACTACTTTTAATGGTAGTGTTCTCAAAGTTGTATTTCCTTATATGTAAATACACTTTTTGTTAAACAATAAGTAATTCTCTTATAATTTGAAATAAATTTTTTCTTGATGATGAAGACGAAATTTTTTTTATCTTGGAACTATATTTTCCTGTTAGTGTTTACCACAAATCTTTATTACTCTTTGTAGAATAACTGAGAAAGTATGCAATTTCTTGTATGAGTTAAGTGCTTGAGTAAAATCTGTTGTCTTAAACACCTAATTTTGAAAAGAAAAATATCTCAGTATTTATAATATATATGCAATTTCAGTTAGTTACATTTACTAATAATATAAAAAATGTATTATAAATATAATTTGATTTCGTAGATTGTAAATCATATTCCATTTATACATTCAATTCAATTAAAATAAATATTATTACGTTGCAGTATTGTTAGTGAGTAGTAACAAGAGACTCCCAATAGAAATTATACACTGAATCGAATACTGCTGAAGGCTACGGCGGAGAGTGTCTTGTTACCATGTAATGTATTGTGGCTGACGAATCCTGTAGCTTCCAGGCATCCTAATGCCTAACAGAATCTGTTATTTATATGTAAATATTTTTGTTCATATTCCTGCAATTTATTACGTTGATCAATGAACCAAACAAATATATGCGTGTGTGTGCGCCTATGTGTGTGTCCCGTATAAAATAATTTCGAAGCTCACAATACCTGATTTGAGCTGTATTTTGAACTGAAATAATTAAATTTGTTTACGCTTCTCATATCGATAGAAAGATCTATAGTTTTTCACAAACCTTTACAACACACAACCATTACAACGGTAGTTCTTCTGGAGTTTTCTTCTCTTTTGTAAGTCCCCTCATTCTTGAGCCCTACATTTCAAAATGTCTTCGAATTTTATTTCTGCTATCATAATTTTTATCACTGAGTTGTATTACGTCCAACCGCATTGCTATAATTTAAGGTATTTCTTAAATTAACAGTACAGGACTAAAGAAATAAGAAAAATTATTTAGATAAAATTAATAGTTAAAATAATTAAAGATATGGTACACTAATTGGCTGAAGAATAAAAAAAGATTTTCATTTAAGAGATTGAAAATATTTTATTTATATCGGTATATCTAGTCGGTATCTCAAGATTGAATTAACGTATGGATTTTCATTACTTTCTTTAAGTAAGGTTTATATCTGTAAGAGGCTTCGCTGAGGTTGTATGCCAAATTTCAAGCCTATGACTTGTTTCATTTTAAGATATCATACGAATATATTATATCTTAAAGTACAGAAATGTTTACATTCCCAGACAAGAAAAAAAATCTTTCAGCCTACAGAGTGATCCAGCGGACATCCACCATTACAAAGAAAATTAGACTTAATAATTTATATGTAGAACTTTAGTACCACGCACAAATTTTGTCGACAATTCTTTATGAAGATGTTCCACAACATGATAAATTAAAAACTGTTCGTTGTGTTAGGGTTTCAAAACTTATGATTTTAAAGGAGGGAGAGTACTGCAACGCAAGAGTGCGCTGAAATAAATTTGTATATTGACATTTACAATGACTTTCCAATCTATTACTTTTTGTATTATATTACTTTGTAAAGAATCTAAATGTATTTATATGTCACATTTTAAAGTCAGTAATGACTTTACTAAGTTTCTAAATTTTTTGTCATTCTGATACTTACCTGTTTTGATCCAATTTAAAAATAGTTGTCGTTGTTAAGACTACTGTACAAATATAAGGTAACGATAAGCAAAAGTCCATTAAGTTACATGAATATTCAAACTTTTTGCTACACCTATTAAAATCAGCCTTCATAAAAACTTTAAATCCAAAGGTCAGTTTATTTGTGACATTGTGCCTACGCACAGATATGAAATTTTAACAGCTCCTAGGTAGTACTCTATTACTGGGCTGCGCTAATGCTTAGACAATAATTACAGTGATATCATCATAATTAAATATTTATTTTACCACAGTATATTTAATAAAAACTGTACTGACAATGTTTAATTTTTAAAATGATACATAACTGCATGTAACATGATAAAACAACAATAATAACTATTGCTAATATACAACCAGCAAAAAAATCTTGTATAAGTACTCTCCATCTGAGAAATCTTTCGCATTGACACCTCCATCCCCTGGGTCCAGGAAACATGATGGTTACGTGTTTAGGAATATTATTTTCTAGGAATACCTGAATATATACTAACATCAGGAATGACAACTGATACTGCACTAACTAATAACGTCCCTCATAACCGTATTCACGTTTCAGTGGTTCAATACGTAGCATAAATTCTCAGAGCTGAAGAGATGGGAATTATCTATATTTTTCATAACTTTCAATCCTCTCTTGGTCATTTTTAACTCCTCACTTCGCCGCTTTAATAAATAAAACATTATCATTCATAGTTTTTATCATATCATTTATTTATTGAAATAATGTATGAGTTAGGCTATTTCGTAAACTTAAAAAAATATATCTACTAAAAGTAGATTCAATACAGTACATTAAAGTGCAGTACAATATATTGCGACAACATCAAAGAAACCACTACCCTTTCATGTAGTAAGTGTAAGAACTTATTTAAGTAAGTAATCCTTTAACGGGACGGATGAAATCTTTCAAAAGCTGTTAGATTGTCCCAGCAGCTTCTCGGATATACTCCCTTTGATTGGTACAGTAAACCACTCAAGTAATTGCTCAAGTTGTGGTCCTAACTGTGGACAGAAACAGAATACAAACTGTGGCTTCGTTGCTAATGTCAAAGAATCTTATTGTATGTTGTTAGTAGTGATCATTCTAAGTAGTGGAACAGGAGAGCTAAGAAATAGTTTGTTACAATCTTCTTTGGCTTTCTACATAATTCCAGGTAAAAACTTGCCGTATGTTAATTACCTTTCACTTCGGTCACTTATATAAAGCAATAACTTATAAACATATAATAAAACTAATTCGATTGCTCAATACTAGAGACTGCATTAAAACATAACCTCAAACTCAAAACAGTTTGGTTTTTGCTGTCTGCGCAGTGGCGCTATCTGAACTACAAATATTCACTTCGGTCACGCTCTCTTCTCTCACGTGACCGGGCGTGAATGAGAGTGACCGATGTGAACGTGGTTGTGACCGTAAGTGAATGGAGTGACCGAAGTGAACTTATATTAATAGATATACAGGGTGGAAAAAAAGTATGGAAACGCTTTCACTAATTTTGTATGGCTTCACTTATACAAATTAAATTTTGTACATCACCACTTGTATTAAGAACCTAGTTTTTTGAGACCAGTAGGGACATTTTATCTTTTCAGGGGGGCGGCCCGTGAGGAGTCGGACGAAAATCTTAAATGTAAGCATAGGCCGAGTTTTGGTATCAAATTAAAGGTCTAGTAAAGAGAAACTCATTACCGCAAACCGCACTTAAAAAGGTTGACCCTATCCAGAGTACGGGCCGTTTGAATTTCATAAGTAACGTTTGATTAATTATTATTTCTCCGCAATTTCACAGTCTCAAGTAAACTGTTCTGACTGAAAATGACACTTTATGGAACACAATTATCCAAAAGAATTAAATTAAAAATTATCTATGTATTACCAAAAATAACCATACCTTTTAAATGAGGTGCTCAAACTGCTCTTCGAACACTTGTTGGCAATGATCTAGTCTATTATAAAAACCTACTGCAGTCACATTTTGAAGCATCTCGGGTGTAATTCTTCTTGCTTCTTCTAATAAACGATTTGTCAGCTCCTCAACGTTGGCTGGTATAGTTTTATACACATTATCTTTTAAGAAGCCCCACAAAAAGAAATCTAGTGGATTAAGATCCGGAGACCTAGTCGGCCACTCAACGGTACCCCTGCGACCAATCCAACGGTTAGGAAACACTTCATCTAACAGATTGCGCACCCGTAAATAGTAATGGGGCGGTGCTCCATCTTGCTGAAACCATAACTGCATTAAAATTTGCCCCAAGAAGAGCACGCACTGCTGGAAAAATGTTATTTGACAACATATTGAAATAAATTTCGCCTGTTAGATTTCCATGTATCACAAACGGTCCTACAATGTTATTGTTTATTATTCCAGCCCACATATTCACATTCTGAGGCCTTTGTGTGTGGCCCTTCTATCATCCAGTGTGGATTATGGTCGGCCCAGTAACGGCAATTATGCCTATTAACTTGTCCATTAACAAAGAATGTAGGTTCATCTGAAAACAATATCGAACTTAAAAAAGTTTTGAATTTCGTCACACTTTCTCATCATTATTTCGCAAAATTCAGTCCTTCGATCAAAATCATCCTCTGCAAGTTCTTGGGTTAGGGTTAATTTATTAATTTATTTATTTTTCAATTTTACATGACAGCTACAGGACATGATATAGCATGATTTAAAAGGGTGATACTTGTTTTTGTGTAAAACATTCAAAACTGAGGTATGGCTCATATCAAGATCTTCTGCAGCCACTCTGGCCGAGGTGCTGGGATTTTCAACAAATGTTTGGAGTACATCCAAAGATTTTTGTTCATTTGTTGCCGATTTAGGCCTGCCACTTCTTTCCGCGATTTTTGACTGTTCTAGTTTCTTCAAATCTTTTTACTGTCTTAAACACTGTTGACTTACTAATTGGGGGTCTATCAAGAAAAGTGTCACTAAACAAATGCGCTGTTTCTTCATAGGGACGAACTAGATATCCATACCCACGCATCATAAGCAGCGTGATTCTCTCAAACTCACTAAGTGACATTGCTTTTAAAACTAGTAGAATAAAATGTAAACACTTAAGTAAAAAAAATTATAACTATCGCAGTACCTTCTAGTGAAGACTTTCAACTTTATCTTACGTGGACGAAATTATAACGTAGACTAAAAACCAAGCTGATATTAAAAATACAAAACTGTGGAGTTTTTGCTGTGACAGTACTGTTTGTATTGCCTAAACCAGTTTATGTTTGCCTGAGATAAAAGGGCTGGAGGGACTGGACCTTGACCTCATGTTGATAAGGCGTTACGGTGGTATTATTGAATACTCTCAGTTTCTTGAAGACAAGACAGGAAAACCCCTATTTACTGTTATCCAACAAATGTAGGGGTAAAAAAATATTTTTTTTTTTGTTTGAAATTGTTTTTCAAATTTACATAACCGACATAAAACATACTACTGAAAGTAAATTAGTTACTTCATAAGACAAAATTACTAAATTTCTTTGTCATGAAATTCATACGGCCCGTACTCTGGATAGGGTCAAACCTTTTTAAGTGCGGTTTGCGGTAATGAGTTTCTCTTTACTAGACCTTTAATTTGATACCAAACTCGGCCTATGCTTACATTTAAGATTTTCGTCCGACTCCTCACGGGCCGTCCCCCTGAAAAGATAAAATGTCCCTACTGGTCTCAAAAACTAGGTTCTTAATACAAGTGGTGATGTACAAAATTTTAATTTGTATAAGTGAAGCCATACAAAATTAGTGAAAGCGTTTCCATATTTTTTTTTCCCACCCTGTATCTATTATTCTATGTATACATTACTAGATACATTACAGGCCTTTTACGTTTAATGAAAATTATTATTTGGGCCTACAATTATGCCGATACAAATATTTAACGTTACAATGACCTAAAAAAAAGAATTACTTCTTGTTAATATGATTTAAATACTAAACTGCAATAATTATTTACAAGACGCAATTTGTTATTGTTAAAGATATGTAAAATACAAAGTGTTTTATACATTTTAAATTATAAAATTATCAATTTTAATTTGTTTGTAAAAATTCTTCCTAACCTCACTTAGGGTTTCAATGTAAAATCCAAATGAACTGCTATAATCATTGTTAGGCACATATTTTTTTAAGATTTTAATAGCTACAAATGATTTATTTAAATAATACCACTTAATATTTGAACATATTTATCCAACATGCTTTTGTGGCGCCAACTCGAGTAATATGCATGTTTTCAGGCTGAACTCAATGAAGAAATGGCACGTGCAAAGAAAACATCAGATAGTGAAACGTTGAAGAGACAGAGAGATTTAGCAAAAGAAAGACAACGTAAGCATAGGGCGAAAATGACTGAAGAAGAGTTGGAGTTAAAGAGAAGTAAAGATAGAAAACGATATACTTACTTACTGCCGGGGCGTAACAAATCTCAGTCGATTCTTTGCCTCGTCTATAAAACGATATGCTAAACTAAAAAGTGAAAATAAAATGAAAAAAAGTTAAAGACATGACATCTCGTGAACATCGCCGAATAAAAAAACAATGGCGTGATCGGAAAAAAATATCAAATTTAAACAAAAAGAGGAAATTACTAGCAGCAGTACCTGAAATGTCCCCTCCTAACTCGGAACAAAAGAAAAGGGGACGTAAGATAGTAAGAAAAGATAGGAGCAAAGCGCATAGAAAAATAAAAATACAGGAGGAAGAAATTAAAAAACTAAAAAGCAAACTTCAGAAGTATAAAATGAGACTGAGGAGGGCAAAATCCAAACAGAAAGATATGCCTCAATTAGGTTCCCCCTCGCCAAACAAACAAGTGAACATGTTAATTGGTAAAGACAGGGTTTCAAAAAAAGTAAAGAAACAGTTGTTTTTAGGATATGCTTTAAGAAAACAAATTAAAAAGTCAGGTATCTAGAGTAAATAACAAATCCAAAGAGCACCAGTTAGTTACTAAGATGATAGGGAATAAAATTTTAAAAAGGTATAGAGTTCAGAGCCATTTTAAAGATCTAGTATCGTAATAAAATGAACAGAAGAATTGGAGGTGAGTTTCAAGTTACGAACGTAAGCGGAAAAAAATGTATTTATGACCAACAAGCAAGAAATGTCATACAATTTTATGAAGACGATACGGTTAGCCGTATTTGTCCTGGCAAACGAGATTTTATTATAAAAAACAAAGAAAAAAAAACAACGCAGAGTCTTGTTGGATTACAAGAAAAACTTGCATAAAAGATTTGTCATTGAAAGCAACATAAATATTTCATTATCAACATTTTCTAGACTATGCCCGTTCTGGATAACTTCCCCAAAAGCAGCCGACAGAGAAACTTGTGCTTGCATCAAACACCAAAATATAGACCTGAAAATAAATGCTTTAAGAAAATTAAAAGTTATATCCCAAAATAATGCCAATGATGTAATTGACACCATTGCCTGTGATCCAAGAAATGAGTTCTGTATGATGAACCTCTGTGAGAAATGTGAGAATGCGCACATACCTTACCAATATGACAATGACTTTAAAGTGAAGTTTTATCAATGGCAAACTGTTAAAGAAGAGAAAGTCATTAAGGGGAAAAGAAAGAAAATAGTAAAAATTGTAAAGAAGAAAAATATACAGAATGTTTTCAGAACTACGTAATGAGCTCAATAATGAACTAATAGCTTTCAAGAAGCATGTGTATTATTACATACAGCAATCTTCAAAATTAAAGCAAACTTAAAGCTAATTTGACAGAAGGAGAACTATTAGTGAGGATAGATTTTTTCTGAAAATTATATTGCTAAGCACACAGAGGAAATCCAATCGGCACATTTTGGTGCCTCAAAACGACAGATAACTTTAAATACTGGACTGTATTATGTTAAGAATAATTCTGGGAAGCTGGTAGCAAAAAGCTTCTGTACAGTATCTGATCATTTAGACCACCAGGCCCATGCTACTTGGGCACACATGGACCCTATCCTAAAACATATCGGAGACAAATACCCAGCCACTAAGGTTATACATTTTTATTCTGACGGTCCTTCAAGCCAATATAAGAATAGGTACAACATTTTTCTCATGAAAAGCAAAGTACCAACATATTTTAAGAATTTAAAATTTATGACTTATACAGAGGCTGGCCATGGCAAAGGCCCAATGGTTGGTTGTGGGAGGAGTATTGAAACGCATAGCAGACGAAGTTGTTAGACAAGGAACCGATATTACCTGTGCTTCAGATTTTGTGAACACTTTAAAGAAGAGGACAAAAATTTAATTAATTGAAATAGACAGTTCAACCCATTTATGAAATGAAAAAAGAAGTAAAAGCAACAGTGATCCCACCCATAAAAAATATCACGCTGGCTAGGCAGATAACATGGGGTTCGAATAGCATAATGTATTCAAGAAGTTTATCTTGCTTTTCCTTGTAAGCCAGATACGTACTGCGACCACTATACTATTGGTAAAGTTTTTGAAAATACAAAAGAAAGAAAGATTCCCTGCAAAGCTCATAGCGGAAACAATTATGGTAAAAAAACTGTGTACCACATGATTTATTCGACATCGTCTTCTGAAGGAGATGAAGATGAATCCAGCTATTGCAAATGAAGAACAAAAAAATAAAGCCACCAAATTAAGAATAAAATGTGAGGCTGAACCGGATAAAACAAAGAAAGAAATATCCATAGAAAATAACACTTCATTTGTCTCATATTCCAGTCCAAAGAATAAGCTACTTGTGAAAGACAAGGTAACTAATCGTATATTTAGCCTTAGGTATAAATACTAAGTAAGCTCTCTCTTCCTTACATTAAACTATTTGCCTTCATCTTCAGCTTTTCTACATTAGAAAACAAATGTAATTTTGATCATGATATATTTTGTCAAACTATAGATATTTTTACAATATTATTGATTAAGACATGTAATGCTGATATTTTACAAATGTATTTAATAATTCTGAGGCTATTAATTTCATTTTATTATTAGGCTATCCATGAGGCTCACCATTCTTCCAAGAAAATCGGTAAAAAATGACCGACATTCTACAAAGGACATCGATAACCTGCTAGCTACTGAAGAAAGTCAAGACATGTAATTTTTGTACATTTTGTTCTCAAATATTAATTTTAAGATGTTTGATTTGTCTTTATTTCAAAGTAACGTTTTCATTAAAATAATTTGTACTATTGAAGTTCTTTTTTTTTCAAACGCATCTTCCTTCGTGTCCTAACTTAAAACGCACTATCCAAATAAAATCTTGTCACAATTGTTTTTAATATTACGTTAAATAAATCTTAAATTGATTTGAAGGAAGAAATCACTTCTGTCACGTAGGTTCACTTCTGTCCACGTACAGTTCATTTCTGTCACGCTCGATTCACTTCGGTCACTTGCAGAAATGTATTAAAATCGTTTAATTTCCTATGAAAAAATAATTCAATTTAACATTATTTTCCTTGTATAAATACTACTCTAATAGCACATGATAGGTAGTTAAGTGATGGCATTGATTTTAGCTTTTTATAAGTAACTTTAGCTAACTAAACATCGTAAATGCATATTTTCCTTAGTTGTTTTTAGGAAAAAATTAAACATTAATCTAATATAACAGTGTTGAATCCCATACATATACAGATAATACCGTATTTATTTAATAAAAGTTAGTATTTTATGTTTCTTGGTTTTATTTTGGATAGTAATGATAAAAAAGGGAGCGTGACCGGAGTGAATATTTTACATGCTCTATCACACGAAAAAATGTATAAAATAAAACTAACCTGAAATTGAGCTCTGCTGTGATGAAGGTAAGTAAGTACATTGTTTAAGGTTTATAAACAACAAAGTTGAAAGTATTATCTTTAATTTTTTTATTTAACAAAGTTTTGTTAAAATTATCCCATTTTGTGATTTTGACGTTATTATAATTATAATAACGTGTATAACCTCGGACGGTGTGCGGCCAGCACGGGCTAATACATAAGACAGGGTGCCCAATTTTTTGAGATTAAAAAGTTAAAATACCATGTTTGGGACCGTTCAAGGGGTTACATTGGATCTGTGTAACAAAACATTTATACATTTGCTATTTGATTGTTTTGCTATATTGGTGTGTATTGTTATATTTAAACTTATTTAAATTTTAATGATACTGCGTGTTATGTATAATTTATCTGTAACTTAGATATATTTCTTAGAAATTAGAAAAAGTCTATTGTTAATAAGGTAACGATTATACTTAGTTTTTTTGTTATTGTGTTCTGTTATTTATAGTTTATATGTTACAGATAGCATGGTCCAATAAAAACTACATTTATAAATTTATTTGTTGACTTTATTTAGTTCCTGTTACTAATTTTTATACTTATACATATTTAAAATATTATTTATACCTGATCGATTATTCTGTTGGAAATTATTGAGTACATTGTTCTGTCTATTGAACGTACGTTCAAATTAATAGAAATAAACCAGTTTTTCTCTCCAATAGGTAATTCGAAGACAATTAGCAATACTGGTATTTATACTGTTTCTTGTGATTAAAAATAATTAATTAAAACATAAATAAAAATTAATAAAACAATTTACACAAATAGATGATAGAAAAGTAGTGTTATTGAAATCGCCAATATGTTTAGAAAGTTTTTATTTAAGAACTTGTTATGCCTATTGACTCTTCCCAAACGGTATTATAATTATGTCTAAGTATAAGGATATTCCTAAATAGATCTAAATGCAAAAGCAGTGATCGCAATTGATTATAATCAATGGTCAATCAATGGTTACCTAACATAATACTACCGAGACCAAATTTTAAGATGATCAATGCATTTACCTTATATTGAAGTAGTCCAGAGAGCTATAAAACCGATCTAAAAGATGTTAGACCTTGAAAATATTTTAAAGGAATGTTAGGAACTTATATAAGATGATAACTTTTAAATATCATTTTAGAATTGCTTAATTTACGTCACAGCAATTTCCGTGAGATTACTGCACACGTTTTAAGTTCAGAAAAAACTCAGCCAATGAATACTTGATAAACCGAGCAATAAATCAGCATTACATTCTGGAAACACGTCTTAAGGCTTAAAACTTTTTGTTCTGTGAGCAGCCTCTGAATAAAGAATATATGACGGGCATTTGAGCACTATACTATATCAATGTCTTTGTTAGATTGTTTAATTTGGAACACGGATGACGTTTAATAAAAAAATATTTTATAGTTTTAAATTTTATACATTAATATCAGTACGTAAGTAAAGTGTTACTCCTGGTTTATGTTTTACTTAACTTTAATCAATACCTCTTTTGATAAATATATTTAAATAAGTAGTTTTTTAATATTTATGTATAATTTTATTATAGAATGTGCAGCCAATTTCAGCATTCCAAAGTCGTCATGAATACCAGCCAAAACTATTAATCAGGGAGACATAATTTTATACATTTGCAGGATGACCACATATTATGAGTTAAACAGTTTATCTAGAATTTGCGATCTTTTTAGCGATCCAGTTTGAGGTTAACTGAAGCTGACCTGAAGCTGAGGTTAACTGAAAAACAAAATAGCTGATCACTGCTATTTTGTTCTGGAAAAGAACTGACATTTATTGAGGAGGTGGTTTTGATTGGTGGTAGGTTACATTTTTATGAAAGCAAGTAATGTACATCATAAATAACTTAACTACCAGATGGTTTAAAAGAGAAGTATTGAGCGCAATGTTGCTTGTAGAATTGACAGTCTCCTTCTAATGATTGCAGTTTCTCTAAGGACTTGTAATATTATAAATTTTGTATTATACCAACTACACTAATCTTGTGGGAATACAGGTGTTCTGTGTATAAGTAACCGTACAAATACTGTAGCCATTTACATTTCACTAACTTTTAATTCCGCTACGCAACGAACCAACAACACACTGCAGTAGCACTGTATGTTATTAGAGGCTTGGACTTTGACCAAGTGTTGGAGAAGGGTACATTCACAGAGAAGACAATTCCTGATATTTATCAGATATAAATTGCTCTACACTACTCCAGCAAGCGGATCAACCAAAATGAAACTTACTGCCAGAGTATGGTTGGTATAAAACCAAAGTAAAACATCATTAGTAGTGAGTAATTGTATGATCCATGAGGAGCTTGTAGATTTATTTAAAAATCTAGTGAAAAATAACACATTTTGCTTGCAAAAACATTAATATTCTATGTAATTCATTGTATATGGTTTTTTCCAATCATTATATACTCTAATATGAATGCTATAGCCCTCTTTGAGAATATGCTTTGACCTTTTAAATATTACGAAAACCAATTAATTGTAGTTTAACCTATAGGTAAGGTATTTATGACGACTAATGAAAACCACCCATCTCTGGTAATAAAATGAACTAAAAGAATTCAGGTTGTTTACAAAGTAAAACCATTTAAGGGTACATTCACAGAGCAGACGATTCCTGATATTTATCAGCTTATAAATTGCTCTACACTACTCCAGCAAGCAGATCAACCAAAACGAAACTTACTGCCAGAGTATGTTAGGTATAAAACCAAAGTAAAAGATCATTATTAATGAGTAATTGTATGATATGATTAAAAATATATGTTATTAAAGAGCACTATACGAAGTTACATGATGGACACCGATATACAATTATCATATGGCGGAATAGCTCCACGAAGAAACTTTTATAACAGAACGGGATTCTGATCGAGTGCAGCCACATGAATTAGTGTTAATGCCTGGGAAAGTGTTAATGCCATGTAATCGGTTTTAGGTACTTTTTTTAGATATCTCCCTACTCCAATCACCTACATGACGGAGTTTCGGGAGATTTGCTTTTTTCAATCATGACCCCTTCGGGCCAAAACTAATGAAATCTGAACCAATAACTGCACAATTTTTAATAAATCCTAACAAAATTTGTTATAGAGGTAGTGCTTACAATATCTTAATTAGTTCATCAGGCAGTCCTTAACAATAAAACGTTTAAAAATTGCAACTATTAACATGTTTTGTGCACAAATGTTTACTATATTCTAGAAATTCTTTAAGTAGATCTTCAGTTTTAAAGAATGCGGCCATTTGAAATCAGGAAAAACTAATTATATATATATATATATATATATATATATATATATATATTATAGAATAAAACACAAACAGTATTTGAAAATTCTCTCTTAATGTACAATAATATTTGTTTTTACAGATTTTTCTTAGATAATATATTTCCGGATTGATGGCGTACAGATTTTATTAGTACAAAACATAGCAGGATGGATTTATAATATGATTCCTACCATAATTTTATATATATATATATATATATATATATATGAATTTGGTAAAAAGACATTATTTCCAAGTGTCTTTGTTCGTTCCTTATTCAAAACCAACCAAACATTTCAAGATAGTGGACATCTAAATCTGTTAAAAATCTTTTTATAGGATATTTCACAACATAAATAAGAAGTTTTAGTGGGTTTTACATTTCTGCATGGTGGCCGTTTAAAGTTTTATTAATATTCAATTAAACGTTTACATGCACATTTGGTTTAAGATTAATAATTTAATCAATTTTCAAACGAGTTTTGTCCTCTAAGGTTTCAAGATGATGTATCTCAGGTTTCTTTAAGTATCCCAAATTCTTATATTAACAAGTCCATTGTGCCATCAGAGTTGTGGAATTTTACCATCTAAAATAAAAATAAACTTTTAGTTTAAAATTTTGATATGACATGTGAGATAGCTATATTTTTCCACTGAGCTGGAGGAGATGTTATGTATGCTTGTTATGAAAGTATTTAACAAATATATCCATCATTGTGCTTTATGTTATGTTGGGAGTACTAACAGGAAATATTTAATTAAACAAGTTTTTTACCTAATTATGATGATAAATGTATACAAATTTTAATCATAATATTATTATTATTTGAATCTAAGTAATCTTTTAGTGGCACTTGATATATTATAACAATATTAAAAAACAACTTAATATTAAATAAACTGTATAAATTATTATTATTAGTTTAAAAACCATTGATATCCTCCAATATTGTAAAACATCAACTCATTAAAATACAATACAATTGGTATGGAAATTTATATTGCAGGTATTTTTTTAATCTTTATTATTAGTTTTTTGTTTATTATAAATTGTGTAGACGTATATGTATACAATCAAACCTCACGGGTAGTAAATAAATAAATAAATATATATATATATATATATATATATATATATATAAATACGTAAAAATATGTAAAAAATACGGGAAAGGTTTATTGCCAATTTCTTCAATTTCTATAGGTTAATTAATAGACTAATATTTAGTTATAAAAGTATGCAAAATCTTCTATATTGTGTTATTTTGCAGTATTTTACACTACAGGAATCTTTGCTAGTGTTTCTATTTTAAGAACACTCAGAACGATGACCCTCTCACTAAGGTAAAGCACCTCTCATTTAACGAAGCTTTTTTTAGTAGCTGAACTATATGTTTTCCAAGAATGGTTTCCTTCTATTTTCTGTTGTTAAACGAAGCATACAGCATTTCATACACATTAAAATTAAGTTTTATTTTAAACATTTTATCAGTGACTTGTTGTAATGAGGTTTCTCCGTCCTTTATGCCTTGATTGTACATTGATTGATTCAATTATTACTTATTAATAATTTTATTTTACTTATTTTATTTGATAATATATGTCAAAAATGAACAAAAGATGCGAGTTTTAACAATAATATAAACTTTATCCTGTTATGTTGCATCTAATTTGTATTATCTCAAGCTTCTTTAGAGAGGAGAAGAATTTATAGGAAAATAACTCAGGAGTGGAGTCGTTTGTTCTATAACGGTCATTCGTAGGCTTTAACATAAGAATCTTGAATAAATATATGTTTTTAAAAACGATGATTCTCAAAATTCTCAGTTGGTATTTTAAAATAATTAGGTGGATGGTTTTCTTCTTTAGAAAATAATCAGATCCAAAAGGCGAACTCTCGGAGGCGCATCTGTTTTATTCACAACTAGCTAGCACCCGCGGCTTCCCACGCACTTTTCTATATATTAGTCATAAAACTATTTAGTAACAAAGTTTTATTTATAACATAATGGAGTAGTATGATATTTTTTTAACGAAAGTAGGCATACATCAGGTGCATATTATTTTTAGTATCTATTGTTAAGACCATCATAGTTAATCAGACTCTTGTACCCTGTTATTACGTGTAGAACCATTTCTATTTTGAATTAATTTTTTCTACGCCGCCATAGCTGAGTCTGCCTTGTTATCGTAATTAAAATAATACAAATACTTAGATCTAGGAAACCTAATTTAGTCAAAGGCGTTTACTTCTAGCCAGTATTATATAAGTCCGCCCTAAGAAATTTTCTGCTTTTGTGATCTAGTTTCTATTCTATAAAACATTTCCAGTGCCATAGCTCAGTTTGCCTCGTTATTGCAATGAAGAAAACATACCCCACGTAGGACTGAGAAGTCTATTACGGTTTAGTAGTAAATCCCAATTAGCTCTTATGTATTGTTTTTATAAGAAGAAAGCCTTATTAATTCTAACGCAAAATAAAAAATTTTTTGTTCAAATACACATAAAAATAGCATATACAATGCACTTCCATAATTTCAAATCCATAATGACCCATATATTACTATAGGGCTGTGTAAGGGTAAGAGTACATTAAATCAGTCTTTTCTTGATTTAAAAATTATGTAGTACAGTTTTTCATTAAAAATTTACAAAAGATTAGCTTAAGATTGTAAAAAATACATTATAAAACATTTAATACATAACAATAATATATACAGTGCACCTCTCTAATTTCGAATCCATAATTACCCATATATACTATAGGGCTGTGTAAGGGGAAGAGTACATTAAATCAGTCTTTTCTTGATTTACAATTATGTAGTATAGTTTTTTCATTAAAAGTTACAAAACACTAGCTTAAGATTGTAGAAAATACATTATAAACGTTTAATTCAAATTGAAAATTTTTTACTCAAATACACATAACAATAATATATACAGTGCACTTCTATAATTTTGAATCCATAATTACCCATATATACTATAGGGCTGTTTAAGTGGAAGAGTACATAAAATCAGTCTTTTCTTGATTTACAATTTATGTAGTATAGTTTTTCATTAAAAGTTACAAAAGATTAGCTTAAGATTGTAGAAAATACATTATAAACGTTTAATTCAAATTCAAAATTCAAAATTTTTTATTCAAATACACATAACAATAACATATACAGTGCACTTCCATAATTTCGAATCCATAATTACCTATATATACTATAGGGCTGTGTAAGGGGAAGAGTACATTAAATCAGTCTTTTCTTGATTTAAAATTATTTAGTATAGTTTTTCATTGAAATTTACAGAAGATTAGTGATTGTAGAAAATACATTATAAACATGCAACATTTCTAAATAATCGTTAGTATGGTTTAACGTCATAGAAGTCTTTTTTAGGTATGTAGTTTTGGAAGAATAGAGCGCTAAGGCACATTTCTGTTTTATTTCACAGTTTTCCATAAAGCCACAGTTTAAAATTATATATGACAATGATAAGGAAGCTCACTTATTCGGATTGCTTTATCAGAAATCGTTTTCAGTTTTGTTAATTAAGGTTGGTTTATAACAGTGGTTTAATAGTATTTACAATACGTTATGTGATTTTATTTCGTTACTGGTGCAATGACGAATGAAGGAATTGATATTAATTGATATTAATGATATTAATTGATATTAATGATATTCGAGTGATAATTAATGGTCTAACCTTCCATTTTGCATGTATATTGTAACTACTTGTTTACATCATTCTGAATCTGAAAACTTCACAGTAGTTATTCCCTCTACATACTGAGCATAAGTTAAATTCTTTAAATGCAATTGAGGTGCCAGTGAAGATACTCATTTTAAAAACATAAGTATAGTAAAATGATGAAAAAATGCTGTGTCAAAAGCTCATTCATACACACCAAATATTTTATATAAAAAAGGGGCTTTTTATATCACTACCTCATTATTAGATGCAGAAGTAAACATTTGCAATTTATCGAGCTCGTTTTAAAATATTTCAAGCTAAATTAAGCTTTGAAATGAGATTAGTTATTTTTATCACTTCGCACTCACTATGTTTATAGTCTGCAATGCTAGAATAACTTTGTATTTCTTTCCTAACTGTATATCGTCTGACGATTACAATGGACATTTTACCATTTTGTGTTAAGAAGATTAACTCTAGCTTCTTTCCCTTTAAATAAAACACTAAGGCAGAAAGTACGCCAACAAATACTTTGATATTCTTAAACAATGGGAATAGTCACGGGTGGAAACGTTAGTGCTCTTAAAAATTGCATGACAAACGCAGACTGAGGTCATAGCCTAATTCAAGTTTATAGCTCATTTAATTATTTTGTATCTAATATATATACAACCGCATGTGTAACTGACTGACTGACTCACGTATACTAATTCTAACCTACTTCCAGATGAGTTAGAGACTTGAAATTTGGTACACAGATAGCTTTCCACGTGTAACCACCAGGAAAATCCCGAAAAGTGAGAATTTTTCATTTTCAACCCCTCAAAAAAATTCCCAAAAAATCGCGCATTCTTCACCCCTGCAGGCATTTTTTGTAAGCCCGATAGCGGGCGAACCGTTGGAGCTAGCTCGGATCTGACGGAAAATTCATGGTCAGGAATGAAGTGAACTACAAAAAAGGTCCAATGACTTTTTGCTCTATCTTCCATGGTTAAGCGACAAAACGCTCGAACATTTGAAATTCCAGAGATTTTTTTCGATAAAAAATAATGTTTTCAAGCCCGATAGCGGCCGAACCGTTGGTCGTAGCTCAAATCTGATTGACCCATCAAATTAGCAAATTGCGAGATCTACAGAAAAGGTCCAGTAATCTTTTGCCCTATCTCGATTGGTTTGGCCGAAAAACGTGATTATGTACAATTTTGTTGTAACTTTTACGCGAAACTTTTGTTTTTTTGGGGTCGATAGCGGCGAAACCATTGGTCGGAGGTCAAAATAAGACTAACGTTTTATTTAGGAAATAAGATGACCTACAAAAAAGGTCCAGTGACTTTTTACTATATTTCCCTTAGTTTGACCGCAAAACGCGATTAAGTGAAAATATTGGACATTTTCGCCTAAAAATTTACATTCCGGGCTTGATAGCGGCTAAACGGTTGGTCGTAACTCAAAACAAATTTTAAACGGGATTTAGGAAATCACGTGATCTACAGAAAAGGTTCAGTGACTTCGGGAGTTGGCTGAGCGTTAGCTAAGCGTCAATAGTAGATAGGGACAGAGGAATATTTATTATGTTCACAGACACAATACCCTCTAAAAAAGGCCCAAGTGTGTCATTAACCCCCGGTAATATTAACCCCCCCCCCGGGGATTTCCTGGTATGACCTGATAACCTCCTGTACATTCAACCCCCTGATGTGTTAACCCCCCTGGTAACATTAAAAACCCCCCCAGGGAATTTCCTGCCATGACCTCATGTCCGAATTTTACCAGTCACCAAATCTCTTAAACCCCCCCCCCCCCCCTGGGAAGATCCTGGTATGACCAGATAACCCCCTGGAGACTTATCCCCCCCCGGTAACGTTAACCCCCCCCTGGGAATTTGTTCATATGACCAGACAATATCCTGACGAAATTAAACCCCCTCTTGTCTTAACCTCCTTAACATTAATCACCCACCCAGGGAATTTCTCGCCTTGACTAGATAGTCTCCTGGTGATATTAAACCCCCTGTTCGACTTAAAATACTGCCTTGAGGTCGGTTTTTATTATGTTTATACTAAAACAATTCAAGATAGCTGACCCGTGCAGACTTTTCTCCCGAGCTCATTTCTGGCTAAACCATAGGTCGTAGATCAGATCTGAGGGCACAATCGAAAGACAAAATTAAATTTCCGACAAGAAAGGTCCAGTCACTTTTTGTCATATCTCTAACGGTTATCTAATATATATACAACCGCATGTGTAACTGACTGACTGACTGACTCACGTATACTAATTCTAACCTACTTCCAGATGAGTTAGAGACTTGAAATTTGGTACACAGATAGCTTTCCACGTGTAACCACCAGGAAAATCCCGAAAAGTGAGAATTTTTCATTTTCAACCCCTCAAAAAAATTCCCAAAAAATCGCGCATTCTTCACCCCTGCAGGCATTTTTTGTAAGCCCGATAGCGGGCGAACCGTTGGAGCTAGCTCGGATCTGACGGAAAATTCATGGTCAGGAATGAAGTGAACTACAAAAAAGGTCCAATGACTTTTTGCTCTATCTTCCATGGTTAAGCGACAAAACGCTCGAACATTTGAAATTCCAGAGATTTTTTCGATAAAAATAATGTTTCAAGCCCGATAGCGGCCGAACCGTTGGTCGTAGCTCAAATCTGATTGACCCATCAAATTAGCAAATTGCGCGATCTACAGAAAAGGTCCAGTAAATCTTTTGCCCTATCTCGATTGGTTTGGCCGAAAAAACGTGATTATGTACAATTTTGTTGTAACTTTTACGCGAAACTTTTTGTTTTTGGGGTCGATAGCGGCGAAACCATTGGTCGGAGGTCAAAATAAGACTAACGTTTTTATTTAGGAAATAAGATGACCTACAAAAAAGGTCCAGTGACTTTTTACTATATTTCCCTTAGTTTGACCGCAAAACGCGATTAAGTGAAAATATTGGACATTTTCGCCTAAAAATTTACATTCCGGGCTTGATAGCGGCTAAACGGTTGGTCGTAACTCAAAACAAATTTTAAACGGGATTTAGGAAATCACGTGATCTACAGAAAAGGTTCAGTGACTTCGGGAGTTGGCTGAGCGTTAGCTAAGCGTCAATAGTAGATAGGGACAGAGGAATATTTATTTATGTTCACAGACACAATACCCTCTAAAAAAAGGCCCAAGTGTGTCATTAACCCCCGGTAATATTAACCCCCCCCCCCCGGGGATTTCCTGGTATGACCTGATAACCTCCTGTACATTCAACCCCCTGATGTGTTAACCCCCCTGGTAACATTAAACCCCCCCAGGGAATTTCCTGCCATGACCTCATGTCCGAATTTTACCAGTCACCAAATCTCTTAAAAACCCCCCCCCCCCTGGGAAGATCCTGGTATGACCAGATAACCCCCTGGAGACTTATCCCCCGGTAACGTTAACCCCCCCTGGGAATTTGTTTCATATGACCAGACAATATCCTGACGAAATTAAACCCCCTCTTGTCTTAACCTCCTTAACATTAATCACCCACCCAGGGAATTTCTCGCCTTGACTAGATAGTCTCCTGGTGATATTAAACCCCCTGTTCGACTTAAAATACTGCCTTGAGGTCGGTTTTTATTATGTTTATACTAAACAATTCAAGATAGCTGACCCGTGCAGACTTTTCTCCCGAGCTCATTTCTGGCTAAACCATAGGTCGTAGATCAGATCTGAGGGCACAATCGAAAGACAAAATTAAATTTCCGACAAGAAAGGTCCAGTCACTTTTTGTCATATCTCTAACGGTTATCTAATATATATACAACCGCATGTGTAACTGACTGACTGACTGACTCACGTATACTAATTCTAACCTACTTCCAGATGAGTTAGAGACTTGAAATTTGGTACACAGATAGCTTTCCACGTGTTACCACCAGGAAAATCCCGAAAAGTGAGAATTTTTCATTTTCAACCCCTCAAAAAAATTCCCAAAAAATCGCGCATTCTTCACCCCTGCAGGCATTTTTTGTAAGCCCGATAGCGGGCGAACCGTTGGAGCTAGCTCGGATCTGACGGAAAATTCATAGTCAGGAATGAAGTGAACTACAAAAAAGGTCCAATGACTTTTTGCTCTATCTTCCATGGTTAAGCGACAAAAACGCTCGAACATTTGAAATTCCAGAGATTTTTTCGATAAAAATAATGTTTCAAGCCCGATAGCGGCCGAACCGTTGGTCGTAGCTCAAATCTGATTGACCCATCAAATTAGCAAATTGCGCGATCTACAGAAAAGGTCCAGTAATCTTTTGCCCTATCTCGATTGGTTTGGCCCGAAAAAAAACGTGATTATGTACAATTTTGTTGTAACTTTTAACGCGAAACTTTTGTTTTTGGGGTCGATAGCGGCGAAAACCATTGGTCGGAGGTCAAAATAAGACTAACGTTTTATTTAGGAAATAAGATGACCTACAAAAAAGGTCCAGTGACTTTTTACTATATTTCCCTTAGTTTTGACCGCAAAACGCGATTAAGTGAAAATATTGGACATTTTCGCCTAAAAATTTACATTCCGGGCTTGATAGCGGCTAAACGGTTGGTCGTAAACTCAAAACAAATTTTAAACGGGATTTAGGAAATCACGTGATCTACAGAAAAGGTTCAGTGACTTCGGGAGTTGGCTGAGCGTTAGCTAAGCGTCAATAGTAGATAGGGACAGAGGAATATTTATTATGTTCACAGACACAATACCCTCTAAAAAAGGCCCAAGTGTGTCATTAACCCCCGGTAATATTAACCCCCCCCCCGGGGATTTCCTGGTATGACCTGATAACCTCCTGTACATTCAACCCCCTGATGTGTTAAACCCCCCTGGTAACATTAAACCCCCCAGGGAATTTCCTGCCATGACCTCATGTCCGAATTTTACCAGTCACCAAATCTCTTAAACCCCCCCCCCCCCCCTGGGAAGATCCTGGTATGACCAGATAACCCCCTGGAGACTTATCCCCCGGTAACGTTAACCCCCCCTGGGAATTTGTTTCATATGACCAGACAATATCCTGACGAAATTAAACCCCCTCTTGTCTTAACCTCCTTAACATTAATCACCCACCCAGGGAATTTCTCGCCTTGACTAGATAGTCTCCTGGTGATATTAAACCCCCTGTTCGACTTAAAATACTGCCTTGAGGTCGGTTTTTATTATGTTTATACTAAACAATTCAAGATAGCTGACCCGTGCAGACTTTTCTCCCGAGCTCATTTCTGGCTAAACCATAGGTCGTAGATCAGATCTGAGGGCACAATCGAAAGACAAAATTAAATTTCCAACAAGAAAGGTCCAGTCACTTTTTGTCGTATCTCTAACGGGTTTAACCGCAAAATGCCCTCAAAGTCAAAAGTTTTTACGAATCCGGAAAAAAAATCTATGAAAAAGGTCAATTTTTAAATCCCTTGTCATTTACTTAATGTCCGGACTTAACCAGTCACCGAATTCCGCTTATCCCCGAATTTGCAAGCGTTTACTTTGGGGGCCTGGGGGCGTAGCCCCCAGCGAGCCGAAGGCGAGTCTAAATACTTATACAGCCGCATGTGAAACCACTCACTCACTCACTGATGGATGTATACAAATTCTAACATAGTTTCTAGAAGTGCTGGAAACTTGAAATTTGGCACGCGGGTACCTTTTGTCGTGTAACCAACAGGAAAAGTCTGAAAACCGGGAATTTTTAATTTTAAACCCCTAAAAAACATTAAAAACCGGTTCAAACTGGTTAAAAAACTGGTGTAGTTTTTTGCTTTCGAGCCGTCTAGCGACTAAACCGTAGGTAGTAGCTCAAATCTAATTTTTAATGGGTTTTAGCAAATTTTATGATCTACAGAATGGGCACATTATACTTCCCCGCATCTCTACCGGTCCAGCCGAAACATGCTCTCAAATTCGAAAATATTGTCAAATTTTTACGATTTTCGCTTGTAGATTTTCGTTTGAGGCTCTGTAGCGTCTAAAACCGTAGGTTGTAGCTCGGATCTGATGAATAATCGTTAGTGGGGAATAAAGTGCTCTACAAAAAAGGTCCAGTGACTTTTTGTCCTATCTCGTGTGGTTAAGCGTCAAAACGCGGGAATGTTTGACATTCCAGAAATTTTTTTGCTTAAAATAAAGTTTCGAGCCTGATAGTGGCCGAACGGTAGGTCGTAGCTCAAATCTGATTGACCCATCAAATTAGCAAATTGCGCGATCTACATAAAAGGTCCCAGTGACTTTTTGCTCTACCTCCAGTGGTTCAGCCGAAAAACGTGATTATGTGCAATTTTTTTTGTAATTTTTACGTGAAACTTTTGTTTTCGGGCTCGATAGCGGCGAAAACCATTGGTCTGAGATCGAAAATAAGACAAGCGTTGGAGTTAGGAAATGAGGTGATCTACAAAAATGTGCCAGTAACTCTTTACTCTATCTCCATTGGTTTGGCCGCAAAACGCGTTTTAAGTATTGATTTTTTAAGTTTTACGTGACATTTTTAAACTGCCCAGTGCAGTCTTTTGTCCTAAGCTCTGTACTGCCTAAATTATAGGTCGTAGCTTAAATCTGATGGCATAATCGAAAAGAGAAAATTAAATTTTCGACAAGAAAAGGTCCAGTCACTTTTTCTTGTATCTCTAACGGTTTTAGCCGCTCCCCATAAAATGCCTTTAAAATTCAAAACTTTGGTTAAATCCTGATAATTCGATAAAATAGGTATTCTTTTAACTCCAAGATCCCTAATCTAATGCTCGGACATAAACTTTCCCTGAATACCGCTAATCCAGTTAACGTGTGAATATACCCCACATTACAAATTGGCTGAACGTTAGCTAAGCGTCAATAGTATATAGGGATAAAGTGAATTTTTACTATGTTCACAGACACAACATCTTCTAAAATAGGCCCATGTGTCATTAACCCCAGGTAACATTATCCCCCCCGGAAATTTCCTGGTATGACCAGATAACCTCCAGGTTAAACTAAACCCCCCTGATGTCTTAACCCCCGGTAACATTAACCCCCCTGGAATTTTCTGGTCTGACCAGAAACCCTCCTGAGTAAATTAAACCCTCTGTTGTCTTAACCCCCGGTAAACACTAACCCCCCCTGGAATTTTCTTGTTTGACCAGATAACCTCCTGAGGAAATTAAACCCCCTGATGTCTTAACCCCCGGTAACATTAACCCCCCCCCTGAAATTTTCTGGTCTGACCAGAAAACCTCCTGAGTAAATTAAACCCTCTGTTGTCTTAACCCCCGGTAACACTAACCACCCCCGTTGAAATTTTCTTGTTTGACCAGATAACCTCCTGAGGAAATTAAACCCCCTGATGTCTTAAACCCCCGGTAACATTATCACCCCTGGGAATTTCCTGCCATGACTAGATTAAACTCCTGAATGTTTTACAGAACAAAACACCCTCCAAAAGCGGCCCAAGTGTCTTAACATTAAACCCCCTGGAATTACCAGGTATAACCAGATACTCTTCTGAGTAAATCAAATCCCCTGTTGACTTAACCACCGGTAACAATAAACCCCCCCTAGAGAATTTCCTGGCATGACTAGATACACTCCTGAGAAAATTATACTCCCTAAGCAATTTTATAATACTGACTTAGGGTCGGTGTTTTATTATATTTACACTAAACATTTCACAATAGCTAACCAGTGCAGACTCTTCTTCAATGGTATGTCCTGGCTAAACGAGAAGTCGTAGCTGAAATCCAAGGATAAAATCAAAATAAACAGATTTCTAATTATAATTCTCGGAACTAATCGCTGATCCCCGAATTTGCAAGCGTAAATTTATCCGCTAATCTCCGAATTTGGAAGCGTAAATTTATCCGCTAATCTCCGAATTTGCAAGCCTACATCATGGGGGCCTGGGGGCGTAGCCCCCAGCGAGCCGAAGGCGAGTTTGTTAGTATATATAGTATAATTGTATTGAGTTTGTATATACATTTATTTATTTATTCAGGTCCTTTATCGTTGCCATTAATGTTACCTGATACCCATAACTAATGTAAAATATTACCATAATGTATCACAAACCATCGTATAATTTTTTATTGATTATTTCATATTTATATTAAATATCAAGTCCTCAGGTCTATTTCATTCTTCAGATATCGTGTGAAAAATAATAATTTTTAGTCCCTCATGGAAAAGGCTTCACTTTTGGGTATGAATTCAGCAACTTATAAATGATCAAAATGTATGTTTTGCAGATATTTATGCTAGCACAACCGTACTCGTAAAGAGATGATGTAAGCAAGGATTTCAAAGTTCTTTGTCTTTTAACACTATGTCTAAACCATACCGTTTTAGGGTTTCTTATCTTTAAATACTAAAATTTTTGTTTAGCAGCGAGTACGAAGACAGTTCTATATCTTACTATATTCTTTTAATATATAATTCAATGTTTATAGATAACTTCAGAAGATTTATAGTAAGTTCAACTATTTATCAGTGACAGGTCCTAGATTTCTCAAGATTTTAAGATTGCAAACTTCAATTTTGCTAGGCGTTTAAATAGTTACAAACAGAAAAGAGTTTATAATAATTTAGAGCTTTTAAGCAATGTATTTTAGATCATTACGGTGGTTTTATTTTGATGAAAATATTGTATCGATGCAAAAGCTTCAATTCAAAAATATAACAGAATATACTAGTGGCGTATTTATTATAAATTAACTTTCTAACAAATGGTATAAAAACCTGTTATCGGTTTAATACAAGAGGTTAATGTTATATACATATCAGTAGTGTCTATAAATAAATTACTTCAATGTTATATAATACCTTTCATAGCTTTAAACTACCGTCATATTAAACCTTATAGGAAGGTAATTGTTTCAGAAACTCTATATATACAAATTCTAATAGAGTATTAAAATCATATAAGATATTTTAACAATTTATTAAACTTCCGTATCCATTCATATGATGAACTTTAAATGTAAAATCGAAAAATCATTCCAGTAAGATTACAGTAATGTAAAAGTAACAAAACCGAAATTAGGGGCTTTGTCTCTGTCATATACATTGCCGCCGACTTCTTTTTAATTTGTCCGGCTTTATTAAGATTTCCTGTCTTTTTATTTAACTGATTTCGCTTTCTTCACATTTTCATTTATTATAATCATATCCTTCAAATTTCATATCTGCTTACGTCCAGAAGGATGTCAATATTTTTGGAGCTTTTGAAGCAAGAGTTTAACACATCATCATATGCGTTACAAACTGGTCCTTGACGCACTTGTTACAGTTCTACTGTACATAAAATACATACTTTCCTAAATTATGACTGCATTGTAGCCGGAAGTTAACAATAGGCTTTGATTTAGGGAGGACAGAGACAGGTACAAGAGGAAAAGATGAGCTGGCATCGAACCAGATTGAATTGTTTCGTAAGGGAAAGATAGGACGAGGGGAGAAAATATAGCACACATCTGAACAATCACTATTAAAGAGCTCTTTATTGAAAGATGATTGCCAATATCCTTATCCAAAGCTATTATTATCCAACAGGTTTTATGAACAGGAAGTATATTTATATCCTTATTGTTGCTTAACTTTTGTGAATTTACGGTATTGTAACATTTATATAGCCACAATTTTTAAACCTTACAAATAAAATGAAATGGCGAATAGTATGATATTGATATGATATTTCAATCATCGTATTAAGTTATTGTCTAAAAATGCTTTAAAATTACGTACAAAACATTTCAGGTTCAGTTTTTTTTAAATTGTACATACATTAAACAGAAAATGAACAAGAGTTAAAGTTGCATAAAATTAATAATAATTTTTTAAGAGAAAATTCAACAAAGTTCTATTTTTCTGGAAAACCAAACTTATTTTTAACTTATTTAATCGTCAAACATCGTCAATCTGGTTTTTACTTGACAAGGGGAAGGCATGTGTTGTACTAATTCTTGAAGTGGAAAATCAGTAGATCGTAAGTGTGGAATTGAAACCGATTTTGCAGATAATAATAAGGTTTTTGTACAAACAACTGATGCGTGTAGTGGAAGGGGATGCGCGTCTGGTGATGAGTAGACTGTGATGGCAGGCGCGTACAGCACAGTTCCACGAGTAGTCCCTACCTACCCTCAACCTCGATCTTGACTGGACCTTCCTCACTAAAAATCAATGACGTCGCATTTCTCACCTTTAAAGCGACAGCAGAATTAGTCGTTCTTAATTATTAGCCCAGCAGGGAGACAAAAATCACACAATTGTTTTACTTTCGTGGTTTAGGATAACTGGAAAACTACATAATTATAATTTAGTTTTAATTTGTATAGAAGTTCTGGCTGAACAGATTTGAAAAAAAATCTTTTTTTTCTTAAAACGAAAACTAATAAAATGAATAAACAATTAACATGTGGTATATGTGCTTGTCTGTGCATATGCATATTTTGAGTATGATCATAAATCATGATAAGTTTTACTGTGCATTTTCGTTAATTTATAACCAAAACGGTTTTTTTATAATAAGGTGTAGTTCATATTAAATTACTTGCTTTGTTTGTACGTTGTTTGACCAATTTTATAGGTTTGTCCAAAATACATTATTTGATTTGCTTTTGTACTGTACTGTTGTAAAAATAAAAAGTTATTTTGAATTTGAGATTGCTTTTTAAACCTTTAATTTTATATTTTAATAAATTAATATAGATCTATTGCTTTGTGTTTTAATACCTTCACATTGATTGATGTTTAGCTTGGTTGATATGAGGTACAGGTTAGATTATATTCGTTTATTTTAATTTTATAGCTGGTTCATATCTTAAAAATTTTCTCAAGTCAGTCATCCCCAACAAACTGTCTTTGGGCCGGCCATTCTTAGATAAAGTGATTTTCACTATCGTGAATTAATTGTAATTTTATGACAATTAATTAAACGATTATTGACAAGACAAAACATTTAGTTTCCATATGCCAAATCATCCCTAATCTCTATAATAAAACGCAATAAGTATTGTGCATAGACATGTATGATTTAGCATCACATTTCCTCGCTACTTGTATATATGATTTTCAAAACTTAATCTTCTTCATATGAAAACAATTTAAGCCAAGAATGATTTATATTAACACTGATATAAATAAATATATATATCTTTTTTTTTTTTTTTTTTTTTTTTTTTTTTTTTTTTTTTTTTTTTGTGGATTTGTGAATATATTTTTGGTTACAGGTGAAGCCTGTAGAATATTGTGTGCAGTTTTTATTATACCATTAATTTTGTATAACCCTGGATGATAGGTGGTAATAAATTTTCCTTGGTTTTTATAATTCCTAGGAGTAGAGTTTTTTAATTTTTTGCATGTTATGATAGGTGTTTTTTTTTTTTTTTTTTTTTTTTTAATGGATTTACTGAATTTTTTTTTATTTTTTTTTAATGGATTAGTGAATATATATATATATATATATATATACATTTTACAATCATCACATGTTACATCAAAGTCTTCTAATAAAATCCTCTCGTTTATCTTTATCGAGGGCTTCACTAATTGAACGCACGCGCACGAGCACACACACACACACACACACACACACACACACACACACACACACACACACACACATACACACACACACAAATACATATACGGTTTTTAAACGACTTTATTTTTTTACAAACCTTTCCTATATCAATATATTTTTTGTTTATATTGTTTTTCTATTTATAGTTATATGGCTAATGAGTGCATTGAGGTAAGAAAAATATAAGAGACATACATTTAATTGATTTACATAACTTTGAACATACAGTTTGTATATTAGTAAAGTTTTTAATCAATCCATTACTTCATAGATGTCATGCAATTTTAAACATTGTTACAGTAATGCATTACGGTTTCAGTAAGGAAACCCTTAGATAAAATGTAAATCTACTTACAATGTGGAATACGAGGGGGAGTTTTATGGGCCTAAGTCAGGGAGAAGCCAACTTTGGCACTTCGCTGAAGCTTCGTAAATCAGTTGTAAACCTCTTGGACATTTCCTGTACCACTTAACTATCACCCTCCCTCAACTCTATACTGGAACAGCAACTTTGCACTCAACAATGTCTACTTAATTTAGTTGTTTTTCTATATTTACTATGTAGCTACAATAATACTACCTAATTGTAATAAATATAATATATTATATGTTTTAAAAGTGTATACAGGGTGAGTTTTTAAATCCCTTCCCCCCTATTTTGTTTTAAACCGTATAAGTTAGGAGGTTTAAACTCCGTACATATTCGTTAGACCTAAATATCTTGTTTTTCATGTGTTCCATTGACTTTCCACCTCCAATGGGGGACGGTCCACGAGAAGTAAGCCGAGATTCTTAAATGTAAGCATAGGTTGATATGCACATCAAATTAAAGGTCTATGTAAGTAGAATACAATGCCGCAAACCGGACCTCAAAAGGTTCATCCTAATAAAAATTACAGGGTGTTAAAATGTACAAAATTAGTAATGTGCTATTATCTGCGTTTTATCGCGCAACTTTTTAAAAGTTGATTTAAAAAAACAAATTTTTTCTATTGCTGTTTATTCTTTAAAAGAAACTGTATTTTGTTGTGTTTAATGATTTTAAGGGATCACTGGAAGACCGAGATCTAGGAGTTAATTTAAAGGATTTAATAAGAAGTCGGTTAATTGTGATGTGTCGTTTAACATTGCCTTTTAAACGCTGGAAACGGTGCTACAATCTGAATTAAAAAAGGATAATTCGTAATTTTGTTACTAATTTGGTACAGAATCTGTGGTTTGCATTTTTAAATGTAATCTTTGACATAGTCCCTGTGTCGTTGTAAAAGTGAGTTGTTTGTTATCTGGGTATTCCCAGAGACTTTTTTATGTTTGGTTTCAGTTATTTGTGCCATTAAGTTATCTGACCTTGTATAGTTTGCAGTGTGGCTACTGACCCTTGTTAGTTTTAGTGCTGTTAAAGTTTAGAAACATGTCTCGCACTCTTCAAGAAGAAGTTGACATGGTGTTATTTTTGGCGCTTCTGGAATAATTACCACGAAACAATGAGACGATTTAATGAAAACCATCCAGAAAGACCTGTTAGCAGAACCTATTTAAGGCAGTTAATAACAAAAATTTAGAGAGACTGGTAGCGTTACTGATGCAAAACGTTCCTTTGTCAGAAAGAAGTTGATTGATTTTGAGGTTCTTTGTACAGTTGTGGAAAATCCTCAAACCCTTTCGAGACAAATAGCAGACAATATCGGGGTATCACAACGCAAAGCAATAACTACCCTGTGCACAAATTTCACCCCTACAAAATTATGCTACATCACGCATTAAATGAAGATGACCCGGACAGAAGATTGGCAGTTCTGTGAAACTATGGATAGACTAATTATAGTAAATCCAACAACCGTAAATAATATCTGCTTTATTGATGAGAGTAAATTTTACGTAAATGGTTTAGTGAATAGACACAACTGCCGATACTGGGATAACTATAATCCCCATGTTCACAGAGAACATCATACCCAGTATCCCCAGAAAGTAAATGTTTGGGCAGGTCTCTTTGGTAACCACATGATTGGACCACTGTTTATTGACGGAAATTTAAAATTGAGAAAGTTATTTACATATGCTCCAAAATAATATTCATCCATTCATTGATAGAAAATACAATTCGCACTAATGGTGGGGAGGTTTAATCGAGAAGAGGTAAGGTTCCAGCAGGACGGTGCTTCTCCACACTACGATAATAATGTTCGTGGTTACCTTAATGTACATTTTCGTGTGAGAAGTGGATAGGACGACGCGAAGCAATAGAATGGCCCGGCACGGTCCCTGACTTGAACCCACTGGATTTTTTTTGTGGGGACACTTGAAGTCTGTGATTTATTGTACACCAGTCGCATGTGTGGAAGATCTTCGGAACAGAATTACTGAGGCCTGCAGGAAGGTAACACCAGAAATCCTAACCCGTGTAAGGAGTGAATTTGTTAACAGACTATCAGGAAGTAACAGGCAATCAGTTTGAGCATCTACTACAATAAAAGGGTAAGTTAACAACATACTAGTATCGGAATCGTACAATATTAGAACCGGAATCGCTGTTGAAATAAAAATAAATGGGTCTAAAACCTTTGTAAGACAACAATTCTTTAAAATAAAATACTTACAAGGCGACACAACACATGATCGACTTCTTATTAAATCCTTTAGTTAACTCCTAGATATCGGACTTCCAGTGATCCCTTAAAATCATTAAACACAACAAAATAAAGTTTCTTTTAAAGAATAAACAGCAATAGAAAAATTGTTTTTAAATCAACTTTTAAAAAGTTGCGCGATAAAACGCAGATAATAGCACATTACTATTTTGTACATTTTAACACCCTGTAATTTTTATTAGGATGAACCTTTTGAGGTCCGGTTTGCGGCATTGTATTCTACTTACAGAGACCTTTAATTTGATGTGCATATCAACCTATGCTTACATTTAAGAATTTCGGCTTACTCCTCGGTGGACCGTCCCCCCATTGGAGGTGGAAAGTCAATGAACACATGAAAAACAAGATATTTAGGTCTAACGAATATGTACGGAGTTTAAACCTCCTAACTTATACGGTTTTAAAAAAAATAAGGGGGAAGGGACTTAAAACTCACCTTGTATATTAGTTAAATTTTCAAGTAAATATATGAATGCATACGGCATTGTTTTCATCAAAACCACATCCTAAAGTGCCTTCATATTGTGCTATGTTAGAAATACGTATATTATCAATCATGCAGGAACATATATTTATTATGCAAAGAATAGATGAAGGGATGTATTACTATGGTTTAATCTCATTTTAATTATTATTTCTTAATTAAAGGGCACCTAAAAATGGTAGTTTCTCAGGAATAATATTTTCCTTTTCTATTTAGATAATAAGATACGTTTGTGCCTGATTTAAACATTTAAGAAGAACAACTATAAGTGAGGTAAACCATAGTACTTCTTGGTTTGCTACCCCTTTTCAACCCATATGAGATGCTGATCTATATTAAAATTACTTATTGTTTCTATATATGTCAAGATGTAATCCGAAGTGAAACTTTGTAAGATATCAGGAAGTTTAAGCATTAGTGTTGAGTCAATGAGTAGGGAATGTGACTTTTTATATACAGAATATGTAATACAAGGTAAGAGTATGAGACCACACGTGTCACGTGACAATATCTCAAACGTAGTATGGAACAATTTAGTCATAATTTTGTTCTCAATATATCCTGTAAACAGACAGATAAAGATAATCATCCTAAATGGCATTGTTACATCTCCTAGGGATACAAAAAAAATGGTTTTGTGTAAGTTTACTTAGAAATAGGCTTCAATAACGTTCATAAAAATCTCATGGATTAATGTGCATCATGATATAAATAATTTTACATTTATATCAACGCATAAATTGAGTTTGATCACAACATTTAAGGCCTACAAATGAAAGTTACTCGAAAATATCTTGCAGACAAGTTAACCTATATGTGTCACCATGTAACAAATGTTAAAATGTAATATGAATGTACCTATGTTATTACAAATTTATTTGTTGTGTGATTTTTTATTGCAATCATGGTTGCTCATCAACGCAAATGAAAAAAAACCGTCAGTAGGGTAAGAAATAATCAGCCTTATTGTGTGGAGTGCTTTGCATTACAATTAAATTTTGGGAATCCTCGTATGTAAAGGAAACTGCCTGTGAAAGTTTAAGTCTGTAGATCAATTCGGGTCTCCAAGAGATCTTGAGGTCAGACATACAGATAGACAAACACACATGTATGCAGACAGACCGGAATGATGTTTGTGCCATTATAGTAGGCTTCTAAAACATCTTAAACTAAAACATGCAAGTAAAATTTAAAAAATAAGGAAAAGAAGCAACACGTAAACTTAATTAATTATAAATATTCTCAAAAGTAAAGTGTTTGCACTATTAAAAACTTTAAAAAATACATTACATTCATCGGACCTCAAAATCCATCTTTCACATGAACAGCGATGTAGTCTCAGTTGTAACAAAACACACTATTACATCACGGTTGATGTAGAGTTCCACCAATACTCCACAATTACAACTCCCCGGGCGCCGTATACATGGTATAATCCCTTGGATGTTGTTAAAACAGAAATTACGGTCAGTGATTACACCTGCAATCGTAGGTAATACGGCACCTATTGAGTTTAAACACGTTTACTGCCATTCCCAGCAATTAGTGAGTTTATAATGATTCGTTTATAATCCTGCTACTAATGACTAGGATTTATCAACTTGCAACATATTACATGCATTGTTCTTGTTGGGATATTCTAATCAATAAATGTAAGTTACTGTTACAATGCATAATGTTTCATTAAAAATGGCAAACTAAAGAAATGATATCCAGTTAGGAGTATATAAAAAACTTTCCATTAAACAAACAACAAACATTGAAGAATCGCACACACATTTTTTGAAGAATTATTGAATATAAGAACGTTATATTCCACTACCTTATGCCATAATTATATTCCATGAATAATATTGGATTGCAAATAAAAACACGTGATGGTAGAGAATAAAATTATTATTTCTAAGCCGAATGACTTACTAAGATATGTTTATATTATTCTTAGTATCAATAACAGGAGCTGCATAGCAAACCCTACAGTAAGTCACATGTATGTTACACATAGTAATGTGTACGTGTACATGTTACACATGTTTGAGATGTAAGACAGGAGGAGGAATATTGGATATCTTAAACTTCTAATGCACCGTGTTGAAAAAGGTCACCTCACGTTACTTGTGTCATCTATTCATGCTACTGTTGCAGGAAACACTAACGAAATATGTTACGTCATACAAATTTTGTAGAGGCAGTGAAATTTGGACGAAGGTGGCAACGGAGGGCTACTAATTAAAATAGAATAAGACAGTTAATGAAAAATATTCCGATAGCTATTTTTTGCGTTTTTAGCTGTAATGAAAGAAATATGTTTCCCGTAATATCTGGCAACTTTATCTTGAAACGAAATTGACATAACAGAATTAGAAAGTTTGCATGAGGCATCATCACTTGTATGAATGTAAGGGGCCGACATTGACATTTCGAATCCGTGGCGAAATGGTTACTCTATGGTTTTAAGGCTGAGCTGTAAGCACAAGAATTTTACATAGTGTGCAACGAGAAATTGCAGAATAAAATTCTTTATTTTAACAAACTGGAAGGTAACACCCACATAACGATTGTAGTTAACCATGTTGACACAGTAAAATCAATAGTTAAATGATTTGCGGCTCCAAAAGATTTGACCCTGTAAACGAGTTTCAAACTCTAAGAGTTTAAAATTTTTAATAAAGGTTTTCATTTCTACCAAAAACAAAAATGAAGTATTTCACGATGGCATTTCCACCTATTTCATAAAATTAGGCCTAGGCGTCAATGAAGTTTTTTAATTGAGTAGAATAATCAGATTAAAATTTTTGTATTTAATGTCATCCTGGAGGGTTGGTGAGAATTTTCTTCCTTCCATAACTGATTTACCTGCCTTTCCTGCCTTGGTATTCTGTTAGGTTTTGATATTTCACGAATATAAATAAATAAATATTATAAATATATATACATATATATAAACTATATATATATACATATATAATATATATATATATATATATATATATATATATATAATATACTATACTAATACCAAGGGAGCGAATAAAAAATGTAAGCAATAAATACCAGTAAATAAAATATCACAAAGTGCTCCTGTTCCAAATTTTAGCGAAACTAAACAAGATGGAATAGTAATGCCAGTTTGCATAGAAATAGAACCTGGTAAGAAACACTTGCAGTTTATTTAGGAATAATAATTGAAAGTGGTCCCTTACTTGGAAAAAACATACTGAAAAAATTCAAAAGAAAATGTTGTCATGTATGGTTTGCGTTTTTATAGATTGAAAAATAACATTAATATTAGAATGTAAATATACCATATATAACGCATTAATTAGAAGTCTATTATTAGATATGGAATACAACTGTATGGGCCCAAGCAGCGAATTGCCATTTGAATAAAAAGTTTTTTTTTTCCAAACCTTGAAGAACATGCGAGAGTTTATCCTCCGTTTCTTAACAGCCTAGATTGTTTGACACGCACCATCCCAGATTGATAAAAATATTAGCAACCTACGAAGGGCGGAATACATTAACCCTTCAAGATTTTTTATACTATAAATACGATTATACACGTGAGATAATCTTGGTAATGACGATTACATGATTGGAAAACTCCAATACTACTGCAATCTGGAGAATTTAAGAAACATAAAATAACTAATTGTTCCTTACATAAGAACGGATTTTGGAGAAGAGAACTGGTGGAATATTTATTTTGCGCATACTCTTTACAATAACTTTGCCCTAACCAACATTTACAATGAACAATAATTTATACAAGATTAAAAAATCTGTATATCATTTGGTTAGAAGTTCACACATATTAGGTAGGTCACAAGCTAGACCATTGTTCTTACCGATATATTTAACATGCACCTTTTAGTGTTGTTTTGTATATCGCTATATAATTTGTTTTATTAATTATTTTCATTATTGTTAAAGAAACTGTTTAATTGCCAAAAGATGTATTCCTGTAGCTCTGGTATTAATGTTGGTTTCTGAGTGTTCTATCTTAAGTTTTTATATCTTGTTGGTTATCTATTATTTGTTTATGTTTGTACTAAGTATTATTTTATTATATATAATTTTATTACTCAGTACAAATAATATCTACAAAAGACTAGACCATGATCTACCAAGAGATTGGTTTATATATACCTTGTCAGAGGAACATATTTTGCGTTTCATTTTATTGTTAACGTGTACAGTTTTACTAAGAATATCTTTATTTATTTACTAATTAAATTAAGTTATATTAATCTCTAGACCTTCTGTTATCCTCCACGGATGGGCTTTTTATTATTGTTGTTTTGTTTACTGTTTGTAAAACCTTAATATAATAAATATTTGATGGCTTATTTCCTCCACTTAAATGTCACATATTGGAGTAATTGGAAATACGGTAGTAAGGTAATCTTGAACTTTTACGTAAAACCGAATTGATTGCAATTTTTTATCTGGTGTTTCCATAATTACTGTACAGTATAACTCATTGATAATACATCAATATAAACCAATTAACATGGTATACCTTTAAAATAAAAAATAAAAATTTAATAAAATAAAAATTTATTTTAGTAATTTGTAAATAGATAGGGAATAAAAAAGTTAAAATTTATATTGTAATCCAGCGGCAGGCACAACGCGCTTCGGAATCCTGGTCCCTAGACCCTGACCTTTGATGGCAGTGAATGCTAAACAGATAGTTTTTACAGTGGACTCTATCTTGGTTAGGATGGGCGGCCCAACCTGCGTTTGTGGAGAAGATTTAAAAACAGACCTGCAGGAACAGAGCGTATTCCGGTGCAGGCCGAGAGAGAACCACGTTCTGGCTACCAATTCCCGTAGTTGAGAAGCGAGAGGAGTAAAGTCATTTATAGTTGCGAGTTTAAAAACTAGTGTCGGGCGTAAGGATGCCGTCGGTATAAATGTATATTAATACCGGAAAGCTCCATAGACCTTCATTCAACGAACGCACAGAAGAGCTAAGTAGCTTTTGAACTAGAATTATTAAATTTTTCCTAAATTTGAAATTGGTGCAAAATTAAAGATGGAGTGAATTAAATTTTTAAAAAATTGGAATTGAAAAATTTTTGAAAATATTAACCGAATCAAAATTCTGTTGGAGTGAGGAACTATAAATATATATATATAACAAAAATTTGTAAAGGAGTAATTTTATTAAAGTCGAACGTAAAATTCAATTGAAATTCTAAGGATTGGTAGTAAAAATTAAGAGCTGCAGGTGCTTGCACCATATCACTGTAGGAACTTGTGAAAAATTCCTGTTGAGAACTGTTTTAGTTTTGGTTTGAGAAAATTTAATTTGAAAGAAGTTTATTATTATTATTTTAATTAGTTTTTGAAGGAGAAGCCTATTTAATTTATTTTCATTCAGGTTTATTCAAGATTATTATTTTATTTTTTATATATATTAGTAGTCTCACGTAATTTAGAGGACAGATGAGCCAATATTAAAATCAGAAAGTGCCCAGTTTGCCTAAGGAAGTAATCAATTATTAACCTATTGTTCAAAATCATTGATTTTGGTGGAGTAACACAAGTGTTAATAATTGACATTTGGAATTGATTTTAATAATACCTGAATATTTCTAAAAAGGGTGATGCAGTTTTATTTAAAAATTTCCCACCACAGTCATCTACTTAAATCATTAATGAGTTCGAGACTATTTTAGGGTCCCATCATAATAAAAACCACAAACAATTTTGTAAATTAAACATTCAGTATAATCAAGTAAAGCATAAAGTACAATCAACTTTACAGGTTCTAGAAGTAATCTCCATTGTGCTGTATGGTAGTGTATTCTCTGGTACACTAATGTCTACTAAAGGATAATAACAATTTATTACCTGGTTGTGATTAATTTATTTGAGCTTAATACTTAGAAAATTACAATTTATGTAGCTCTGGTTACTATCTGTTTGTTATAAAACGACTAATAATAGAAAGTTTGCTAAGAACTCTGCCAGATTGAGAGTTTGCTTGAATTTTTATTGTATTCTATACACTCGAATGTAATATATAACTAAGAGTGTAGCCTTTAAAATAATAATCAACATAATTTATATTAAATATTTAAGTGATTAAAATGTAAGGTTATTAGGGGCAATACCACAGATATCAAGATAATGTTATTTACCTGGAAAAATGTTAATAATCCAAATTTCCACTTACAACAGTTGGAATACTTTTAAATCACACTTTATACACAACATTTAACAAAGACATAACCGACACACACAGTAACGCGCCAGCATATGTTCAAATAACGTGTAAGAGCGATGAAAAGTTATTAAGTAAGAATGACTAAATTTCTGATATACAATAATTTCTAGAAACTGCATAAATTAGAATAGCTGTAACAACTGTAATAAACCAAACATTTATAATCATAATCAATCTTCACCGTCCCCGATCCGTCTGTAGTGTACGAACGACATGACTTGTTTAGGCTTTTTGCCCAGTGCACGGAAATTAATCTGTTTTGTTGAAAACTTTTTTGAACCTGTTACATAATGTTTTGTCTATACCTTTTCCGATAACACCAACATCTTTAATGGGTTTATTTACACAAATGGATAGGAATGGGTAATAACTGATTAAAGACTAATGTGAAATTACTTTAGTTGACTGAGTCTTATTGAAAAAACCCAATATCTTGCCACGGTCAAGAACCATTATGACCGTTTTTTCCACCTCCAATTTATTGACTTTTCTTCAAATTTTCATGGTTTATTTTAAAGAACTTAATCAACAGAATGTTTCTAAATATTTAATTATGTTTATAAGGAATTTATGTTATTGTATTAGCTTATAGTAAATAATCAGGACAATAGTTTTTAATCACTCTCCCAACTTAATAATTTCAATGTTGTAGGTAATTATTTATATACCCAATGTTATTACCACCAATGAAATTCAAAATAGTACGTTAAAGGACCTGAAAAGAATAATTGAATGTAATTATGTATCTCAACTGTAGTTAAAATTATATGTTAGTATAAGGTTCCCCGCTGACAAGTAATGTGTACTTAGTCGAGTGTCCGTCATGAAGATGTATATTTTTTTCTTGAAATAAATGCAATTCAATTCGTTCAATATACAGGGAATTAATATATATCTAATATACCTATAGACAGCCGCATGGTGGAAACTGGAGAACAAATTGAAGAAAAAGAGAACTGACCTGACTGATTATGTGTATAACAAATTTCTAACCTTACTTCTTAAGAAGTGCTAGAAACTTGAAAATTTTTGGCAACGGCAGCGTACTCTTTTGGCCGATATAACCAACGGGAAAGGTTAAATTTTACCCTCTTAAAAAAAATTCGTAAAAAACGCGCATTCCTTTACCCTTTGCAGGCCTTTTTTGTAAGCCCGAGAGTAACGCTGGCGAACCGGGTTTGGAGCCAAGCTCGGATCTGATGAAAAATCGTCAGTCAGGAATGAAGTGAAACTACAAAAAAGGTTCCAGTGACTTTTTGCTCTAGTCTTCCATGGTTAAGCGACAAGAACGCTCGAAATATTTGACCATTCCAAGAGATGTTTTTTCGCTAAAATTAATGTGTTTGAGCCCGTATAGCGGCCCGAAACGCGCGGGTCGTAGCTCAAAATTCTAGATTGACCAATCAAATTTAGCAAATTGGCGCGATCCTACAGAAAAGATCCAGTGACTCCTTGCCCCTGATCTCCATTGGTTTGGCCGAAAAAACGTGATTATGATGCAATTTTTTTTTTTTAATCTTTACGTGAAAAGTTTGTTGTTGGGGATCGATCAGCGGCGAAACTAATTGGTCGGGAGGTCAAAAATAAAACAAAGGGTTACATTTAGGAAATTAAATGGTCAATCTACAATAAAGGTCAAGTGAAAATTTTTTATTTTATCTCCATTGGTTTCGTCGGCCCGCAAAATGCGATTAAGTGAAAAAATATTTATGGTAAGTTTCGCCCTAAAAATTTACATTCCGGGCCATGATAGTCGGCTAAAACAGTTTGATCGTAACTAAAAAACCACGTTCCATCTAATAAATTTTAACTAAAATGAGGTGTTTCTAACTAAAAATTTTTCGGTAATCTTTTTTTGCCCTATTCTAAATGGTTTGGGTCCCGAAAAAAAAACCTGTTTTAAATGTGAAATATTTTAATAATATTTATTTTATACTTGAGAGAAAATTTTTGTTTTCTTCTGGAGGCGGTAGGCAGCCGAACCATTGGTCATCAACTTAAATCCTACCTAGATTTTTTCATTAACTAGACAATCTAGAGATCTTAAAAAAGTGGTTTTAGGTAGCCTTTATTGTGCGCATATCCTTTACGTAAGCCCTAAAAATGTCTCTTTGAATGGTCAAAAAAATCTTGGTGCGTAATTTGCAATTTTCCAGAAAGTTTTGTAAATACAATGGATGCGCCTATAATTAGTGTTACAATCCATTCTGGTTCCGGATTTTAACTTGTGTTACTATACGTTGAACGAGTGACTATCAACCCCCAAAAAAACATCGTCAATTGGCTGAGCGTTTAGCGAAGCGCCAATAGTAAATAAATGGACAGAAGTAGTGTTTAATTAATTTTAATGAAATAGTAAGTTCATTGGTTCAACAAACTGCTGGTATGGAATGATAATTTCCTAAGTAATCTTAAACCCTTCTGATCAAGTTTTTCATTTTGATCAAAAATTTAACTGTACACATCCTCTCGTAAGCACAGCTACAACAGTTTCCTATAGAAAAGTACCTTGCGTAACTTACAGTCCCAGGCCCCCCGATAATCAATAACCCCCCGTTCACCTCGAATATCCTAGTAAGATGAATTCCTGATTAAATTAGACCACCGTGATGATCAGCCCTAATAATCTGATAGAAGTTGAGGTTGTTTTAAATTTTGTGTTAACCACTAAACAATTTAGCCATAGTTTGGCTAGTGCAGTCCTTTTCGTCTCAATGCCATCTTGGTACTGCAAAACCAGAGGTTACCGTAGATGAAAATCGAGAATAGCAGAATCATCCTTCCAATTTTAAATTTTCTACTTACAACAAAGGCGTTTTAGTCACTTTTGTGTCCGTAATCTCTAAACGGTTAGAGCCACAACACCCTGCTTATTAAAATTAAAACTTTTGTTAAAATTAACCACCCTACTTTCGTAAACCGACTGACTAGTAATACCGTCTAACTGTGAGCAACATCATAAATTGGCTGAGAGTTAGCGAAAGGTAACATATAAACCCCCCTAGGAATTTTCCTTGTATGACCAGATAACCTCCTAGAGTAAATTAAACCCCCACTGATGTCCTTTAAAAAACCCTGGTAACATGTAAAAACCGCAACCCCAATACAAAACCAATAAAACACATAAAATACACTAAAAATACTTAACCTATTAAACTAACAACATATTAAACAACACAACTACACATTTAACACATTAACACACAAATAAACATTACACAAACTTACAAAAACAACAATAAAAATACAATAAATAAAAATTTACCTTACTAACCACTTAACACTTAACTTACAAACTTACCTAAAACACCAAAACCACAACCAAATTACAACCAAAATAAACAAAAGAATACCACACATTAACTTATAATATACACTACATTACAAAAAATTATTATACACAGAATACAGATTACCAAGACACAACCCAATACCTTAAACACAACATTAACCAAATAAACATTACCACCCAAACCCATACCTATTACCAACCACCCCACTTACCGCCACCCCAAACACACACCCATTAACCACTAAACAATTACATTTTTTACTAAACACCCATTACTAAAATAAAACCAACTAACCCGAAAAAACTTACACACTTACCCCAGCCAAAATTACTTACACCCACTACAACAATTAACCACTATAAACAACCCCAACATTAACTACCATAAAAACCAACAACCTAATTAACCTAAACAAAAAAAACAAACTAAATAATATACAATATTATAACCCAAAAACAAAAAACCCCACTAACACAATAAAAACAATACTACCATTAATACACAACCCCATAACAAACACAACAACATTAAACTAAAACCTTACGTACAACTAATTAAACCATTAAACACCGACAACCCAACCAAACAAAACTTACAACCAATTAAAACCTAAACAACAAAACACAACAACCAATTAAAAAAAAACATTTAACCTTACACTTACAAAAAAAAACCCTAACATTACAACCCCACATTACCCCCCATACACCACCATAAAAAAACTTAATACCCAACACCATACCTAAAACAAAACATAACCATACAGAAACCTAAAAAAAACTAACACTAACACAATTAAACTCTTATTACAACTAACACCAAACAATAACCCACACAACAATAATTACCCAAACAAAACCTAACATACAACTAAACCGCAACCCTACAACTACACAAACCATGTTAAACCCCAAAAACCCTAACAAACGAGATTACTCCTACAAACATAAACCCCCTACTTAAACAAAAAAAACAACCACCAAAATAACTACTACCAACCCTAACAAAAACTAAGTTACACCACAAATAACCCCCACACTTATCCTACGTACACCAATATAACACACTTACCAAACACACACAACATTATCCTTAAACTTACAAAACTAAAACACCCACCAAAAAACAGCAAACTTTACCCAATACACAACCCACACTACAATTATATTAACAAAAACCACAACAAACCCATAAACATTACACTAACAATTAAAACCCTAAATTACTACAAACAACCCAACAACAAAAACCAACCAACTAAAATAAATACTTAAACCACATTAATAAACATTATTAAAAACAAAAACAACCTACCCCTAGATGACCACATACTACATTAACCCAACTACACCTAATAACTACTACGCACTAAACCACTACCACACACATAACCTAATTAACAACAAAAACATTACACATTACACAAAACCAAACATTTAACAAAAAAACATTAAAAAAAAATAAACCCCCTAAACCCCACCACACCACAAAACATAAATTAATAAACCAATTAAGCCTACCCTACAACTTAAAATACTACCAATTACTTACAACACTATTACCCCCAAACAACCACCTATTAAAAAAACACCCGCATTACTACGACCAACTAACCAACTTACCCTTACCCACAATTACAACCCACGTTACCTTAACAATATAAAATACCACATAAACTTAACAACCACTTACACCCACCCCAAACCCACAAGAAACAATACTTACAAAACATACACACACATTACAAAAAACCTTAAAACCATTAAAACTACATACCAAAAAACATTACACTTAACTAAAACATTACAAAACAAAACCATTACATTAACAAACCTAAAACATTAACACGAAAAAACAAAACAACCCACACAAAACAATTTAACACATTTAATTACTTACAACAAAACATTATTACACCCAAACAACATACCGCCCTAACATTACACAACTTAACTTAACTTACATACATTAACACAAACAACTAAGTACCACATAAACCCAACACACACACACCCATAACAAAATAAAACAACAAAAAACCCCCAATACCAAAACCATTACTTAATAACACAACCACTTAACATAAAACCATTACCCCAAAAATACACACCATCCCATCCCCCGCACGTAGGAATTTCCTGGTATGACCAGAATTAATTCCTGAGTAAAATTAAACGCGGCTAATCCAAATTTCTTAATCTGTTTAAATAATACTGACTTAGATTGAGTACTCTTCATGTCAAAAAACACACAGCTTTTTACAGCCGAAGGCCGAGTATATATATACTACATATAATAATAATTTAAAACTGGTTGGCATGCAACAGTGTGGCATTATATACCCGAGTACATGCAAATTTGTAATTATTTCTAAAATATTTTCCCATATTTTGCTATTTATGCAAATATTTTATAACTGTGAAACTTATGAAATTAAAAAATAAGCACCGGTAAAGTGTAAATTTTATAAGACCTTGTATGTATAAAAACCCAACTAAGAAGTTTTTCAGGTAAATCCAAGTTATTAGGACAACTAGTTGTGATTATTTATATTGTCTCATTAAAATAGTTCATTTACTACCTCGTTTCAACAGAGTAAAAGACCAGCAACCTGATATATTGAAACACGCACTATAAATTAAACATAAACTGAACATATTATATAAAAGTTAGGTTATATTACAAAATATGTACACAACTGAAGAAGGGTTTTATATAACCGAAACACACGTGTAAGAAATTAAAATTAATTTTTCAAAAAAAGGGTTCTACTATTAATTATTTCTACTTACAAGTTTGATACATATATTAATTTCAGAGGTCTTTTTACTACAACAATTTTACTGTAAACTTACACTCTACTCCCGACAATACCTCCAGGATAACTGAAATCTGTTACATCTTCTTCTGATAAGTAATAATCATATTACAAGAAGGCCACGTTGTAAGTTTATTACCTGTAACTTATTAAAGCCTATTTAAATCTCAATAGACGCCATGTGCAAATTATATTTTCATACCTTGCAAGAAATAAGCGTTTATATAATGTATAGGCCAGATAGAAAGATTGGTCCAACTATCTATAAAAACATGGTTACAAATTGAGGATCACGAGATAAGGTTTCCATCTATCAGATTCTAGAGCTGCTTATTATAAATTAAAGGCCTTTGTCATAACCTTAGTCCGTAAAGCTGCAATAAATTTGTGTTAACAGTTTAAATTATTAGACCCCATATTACCCTTTATAATTATTTATATAGGTAATTGGTACAACTGGTACACATATTCCCATTTCTATAAAAACATTCATATTTTTCAATCCGCAATCTAAATAACATTATTTTATAAATTTTAACGTATCATTATATTAATTAATACAACTTTTACTATTATAGTTATTCCATTAAACTAATCATTTAGTTACAAAGTAAAGTAAGCTATACGAATTAAAATCTAATAGTTTGTGTTAGAGTAAAGGAAACTGTACGAGTAATACTGACGCCTCAATTTATCTTCCTCCAATATAGATTCCGGAAGCCCAACACTTCACACAATCGAGATGATTAATGTCCTCGTCTGATGTTCTTATCCATAATATAAATAAATTATCAATAAATAGCATGACCCAGAATTACATAGAAAACAACCTAGTAATTATGTCTCTTAGATTTAGAGATAAAGCCAATATGAGTTCCCAATTAACGCTTAAGTTTAACTTATCAACACTGGCTACCAATTCCTTTCCCACTAATTATATGAATTTAGGACGTAAAGACTGAAGTAAAACGAATACACTGCGACTGCACTTCACTTAGGAGTTTATATTTTTACGATTCAATAACACTTAGGATGCTATTTAAATATAATGTATGCATCTCTAAAGCGTATATATGTTTTTATATATATATAGAAATGTATATCTAATTATAATCGTTCTTTATATTGAAGATATAACTTTTTTATTTATACAATTTTACGGTTTAATACAAAAATTAAAATAAAAAGCAAATATAAAAAGCATTGTAATTATCACTATTACAAACTTAAACACCGACTTGCGGCTTCGTGTATATGAGTTTCTTAGTTCTTTTGGGATAAGTGTTAATTATATTTCTATATTTTATTAACGTTTTGTGTGGCCCATTAAAGGTCAAAGCTTTTCCCTTAGAGACCTTTAAAAGCTAAACGCTTTTACCTTTAAAGCTTAACCTATTAACCTCCACGAAAGCTTTAAAAAAAAAGGCCTAATTTAAATAAAACGCCAATGAAGCACACTATAACACTTTCAAACCAAGCATTCCTAAGGTGTTTGGATAGTGTTTATATATCTGATACGAAATTTCTTTGCATATCATTGTTTTTTTTCCAAAATTCTTTCTCACTGATGCACCAATGCTAATCCTAGCCACTGCTCATGAATAATTTCAACTGATAGTCCTCGAAACCTAGACTAACATTTCACCTTACGCCTCTGTAAAAAATGTTTATACTTCTACCTCGGCGACACTAACTACAGTAAAAACACTCACACGCGAACTGAATTCATTTTTTTTCCAGGTTTACGTAATTGTAATTGGTCCAAAGTCCTTTATTCCAAGGAATGTACAAAAATTAGGAATTCGACCACCCCCTCCTTTCTTCGAAATCAAAATGTAACGTGAAATCTATACATCAATAATTAAAGTCAGCAAGATAGGCCTATAACGCCTGCCCTGTTTACAACTGGTTTTAAAAAAGATAATATAGTTTTAAACTTCCCACGTTTCTTGTAATAGTTCAATCGATTTGTACTATTGAAAGTGTATTGCTAGCTAGATACGCTTGTTATTATTGTGTAACGTATTAAAATATAACTGAAATTCATGTTGTGATATTTTAACTTTTCCCCAATGTCTGTAAAAACGATGAAAGATACTATTGTTCAGTTTTTATTTTGCATTTATTGATAACTATTTATCAAATTTGAAACTTAAAAGTTTAAATGTTATGGGAAAATTCGAAATTTTAATTTAAATTTACTCAATATGCCAAACTGAGAAAGAAAAAAAAAAAACAAGCTAGACACGAAATTGTCTAAATTTAATCACGGTCCCAATCGCATCTGCGTTGGCTAAGCAGTGGGTTCTTTTAAGCTCTTGTATAAAGCCTACGTCCTCTCTCCTCATGCATGTCTCAGCGCTCCCTGGTTTCATTATTCTATCTCGACCTTCTCTAGCTTACACATTCCTCTTATATTAATTTACTTATTTTTCGTTGTACATTTATTTACTGATTTATTTTTTCCCCGTTTTGAGTACTAAAGTGAATAATTTCTCCACCGACAGAAACGTTGATAATCCGTCGAAGTGTGGACCTCTGGAGCCCTCCTTGGAAACTCTCTGGTCTCGGCTTACCTTCGTGAATGTCGTGAGGGAACTCCTCTTGTGGGCAGTACTATTGAAAGACAATCTTCTCTTGGTTGAAGTGACTTATTTTGGCACATACCCATCTCAATCTTAAGCACTGTAAAAAAAAGAAATAGTCTTTTGTCAGAATTAAAAACCCTGACACTTGTCCTCTGATAAAACGGTTTTTCCAAAAGTATTTATTGTAAAAATAATTGATCCAAAGTTAATTTTTATTTATTTTCTCGCTCTCACAAAAATTTGTTATTCACCGTTCTTTTTTCTCTCGCAAGGTTTGTTTGGATTCCCTCCGGGCAGAATCCAGAGTGTTCAGTTTTTTAATTGCAATCTCCCACTCACACGTAAACATCGCGACGAAACAAGAGATGGATTATTATTACTGCAAGTTATAGAACCCATCAAAAGTGTTCCTGTTAACCTAAATATCAGAGTATACATCCTTTACTTTAAGGCTACAACCACAATAATCCGATGCCTTTTCAAAAAAGCCTTGTCTACTAGAAGAAATTCTACTGACTCCTCGACATTCTTGGATCTTCTTATCAGCACTGGTTAGAAAAGTGGAATTGGGATCATGTGATTCATAAACCGGGGTAATCTAATAATTAGGTATACACTATAAATATACAACAGGTACTGAAGTAAACATTTTGGGCTGTTTTACATGTAAGTTTTTGCCTAGCACTCAAGTTTCCTAGTAAGACTCACTCCTCCCCAATTCCAACCCTTGACTTCTTTTGTAACACATTAGACAACGCGAAACCTATTAGAATTTATATACAATTATCAAAACATACAATATGAGTTTTGCTAGATTTATGTTAATTTATGATGATAAACTCATTTAACATTGTTTAGAAGTTTCTCACTGCTCTATCATGGAAACATAGCCCGCAATTGCTTATATAATTTACAGGACGTTTTCGTTGTCCCTAGGAAATGCCTATGTTTTTTTTTTCTTTCTATTGCGATAATTACGTTTTTAATCGAAATTATTTTAAGATGATGTTTTCGAATGTATAGCAAGATACATTATTTTTAAATTAGATAGAAGGTGTGTTGAAAAAGGGTTCAAGTCGTCTTAAAATTGATGTAAATGGGTGATCTGTTTGTTGAAAAGCTTCTTTTTAAATAAGTGCTGAAGGACAAGAATTGATACGTGTGTTACGAAGCAAGTGAGCCTAGAGCCTTGTAACAGAAGAATTTGATTTGCCACGTGTTTGGGCGCCCGATGCTCTCCTTTTTCTCTCTGTCTCTGCCTCTCCGTAGGACCTTTATATGACTTGTCACGTTTACCAACAATCTCGTTCTTTTCTATATAAACTGTAAAAGCTATTGGTTTAATCTATTGTATTATATTCATACTTCTTTACATAGTTTTGCCTCTTCACATTTTTCATCATTTAATTCAAGACCTATATCAACTAGACAGTGCACCAACTCTCCGTACAGTAATTTTTTAAGGTTTATTATATTTTGGTTTCCCTAACTTTTCCCTAAATTTTCCATTCGCTATATTGTTTTCAATATAATATTTATGAAAACTTCTCTTCTTTAATAAGCTATACTTGTTTTGAGATATAATTGTCTCCGATCAATTTTATCGAATGAATTGTAAATGGACTGTTTTTTGTGGTGTTGTTTTATACATTTTATATTTTTTATTTCCATGAAACACAGTTAAAATATAACATCGCAATCGAAACTTAGTAGAAACTCTTTTTCTTTGGTAGTCCTCAAATAAGATAAATATTTAATCGTCCACATTACTTTTTCAAAATAACGGAACCAGTTGAAGGTTTTTTAGAGTTAAAGGCACTAGTAAAGAGAATACAATGACAAAACTTGTAATGTGGCACCAGTTTTACATGTAACATCAGCAATCATTTATTATAAGTTTTTTTATTTTTTTTTTTTTTTTAAATTTATTTTTTAATTAATAAATTCCTATAATCCCAAAATCTAGTTTACCTAAGCTGTTAGTGTAAACAATTAGCCGTTATATTAATCTAATTAAATATCTAGCAGTGTCTGATGCTAGATCATGTCTACAATCTCACTCACCGGTTTTGTAATCAGCTTATTCATTGTCAACGTACCCTTAGATAATTTAAATTTTGAATTAAACGTTAGGTACGTGAAAAAAATACCGTAATTATTCTCAATTAACATTAATTATATAAACATCCTAATATTGCCCCATACTCTGCTCAAAAACTAGACTAAAATATATTTTGCAAAGTTAGGACTCATGTCATTGGATTAAATAAATTCTGAAACAATTCCCTAAAAAAAAAAACACGATAATATTCTGAAACAATACAGGTGATATTTTTGAAAGTTTCATTGTGCTGGGATATACAATTTAAGTAATTATACATATTAAAATTCCTCACAGCGCTTACTGCTTTACTACTTATTACGTTTTTAATAAAATTATTGTTATTGATTTATTTTATTAAAAAAATTTTAAAAAATAAATTTTTCACACCTTAACTATTTCCTTTGAAATTTGTCTTATAAAGGATGTCGATTTGTATTATTGCGAATTACTGTAACATTTTATTCAGAAGTGAAATTTGTTGTTTAATGTAATACCAAACTTTACTATTATTAAACTTATCTTCTCAGCGATCTGACGAAGGGAAATGAACGCATAAAACCCTGATGCTGGCTTTATATTCGGATGAGAAGCCCGTTCGGGCCTACGCCCTCTGAAATTGATCTTTAGCACAATTGTTAAAGAGAGTTTTTGCCATGATACTACAACAGTCCTTGAGCGGTAATTTAACGTTAAAATTGCTACCAAGATGGTATTTCAGTGACACATGTTCTTATCATTAAAATAAACAGTAAAAATTAACTTTGGGGTATAATCTTAGATGATGAGATAAAATATCACATTATTATATTTTGGTTTTATGCCTAAATGTTTGAAAAAATCTAAAAAAATTACTGTATTTTATTGTATATAATTTATCTGCGTAGATTTCAAAAATAATATTTAATGTTGTATTTTTTTTATGTTTGGTGCTCAAAATAATTTGCTTAGAAATCCAAAATGATTAACATTGGAGTTATATAAGTTATAATATTAAATTATTCATTATTTGTAACTATTATTTGAAAATAATTTTATGTTACAAACATGCAGCAACAAACTAAACCAAAAATGAGCTCAAATAAGACCACTTATGAAATACGGAGATACTAAAAATACAAATGTAATCCATTAATTTCATGTTTTATATTTTTAATTTATTTCTATATTTTATTATTTTAATAAGGCAATAAATGAATACCCAGCATAATTTTTAAAAATGTGTATTTTTTTATTTAAATCATACTAATTTTTAACTACGGATGGTAGTATAACAATAAATGATTTCATAATAAAATAATACAGAACAAAATTAAACTTCAGTGACTGTGGAAGCTATTATATTTGACAAACTGATAGACATTTTAGAAAGGAAAATAGATACAAACTTTAAAAACAAATTAACATGCTGCTTCAGTAGAATAGAATAACAGTTCAAACTGAACATTTATTTACAAACTGAGCAGAATTTAAAAAAATATTGGAAGGAAAAGGAAAACATAAGCAAAACATTAAGAAAAATAGATTAGATCCATGAAGAATTAGGGCATTAATTTTAAGAGTCCATGTCTTCTCGGGAGAGGAAGCCAGCTGCTGAACCAGTCAGTGAGTGGCACTTCCCTTAATTGGCCTCAAGGTAGCGAAGAACTTTTTATATCTCTCAGGTGATCGAACGCCCTCCAAATCAAACAGCCAGTCTCCCGCAGTGAGACTAGTACTTTATTATCGAATTAAACCCTTGGCAATCCAGAATAATCAGCACATAGTGGATAGTGATCGTGCCGCTCCCTGACATCCACCACGATATTAAAGCGACCAAATCTTGTTTTTGTTGTGGCCGCAGATGTGGGTTCAAACTGGAACGTAATAAAACCAGTTAGAATGTTCATCCCTCCTGTGTAGAACGCTACAGGTTAATTAAAATATAAACTGGTAATGCATTTAAGAAACACGCCCACCGCCTCCGATTACCATTACTTTATAAGAGAATAGGGACATTTTAGTGTGATTTGCTATTTGTAACTAATCAAAAATTAAACACAAAAAAACTCTACTGTTTATCCCTAAATAAATAAATATAAACATATACCTAAAACTATAGGGTTTAACAAATATTATGAGTGTAGACGTGTTTCTTCTTTGGGAACTGTGTTATATAAGAGATATTTTATAGCATTGGGTGATACGAGATGGATCTTACGGATATTGATAAGTAAAGGCAGCAATTAGTAACGAACTTATCCAGTTAATAGAAATATAATTAACTCCTAAACTGCCAAAAACATTGGTCCATATCAATGGAATTTTAAAAAAAAAAAGTCTAATACGCAATGTGATTAAAATCTAA
>NW_025779893.1:0-18819 GCF_021130785.1 Homalodisca vitripennis
TGTGCCTATCCAATCGCATCAAAAACATTGTTCTTTATGTGTGGCTCCTTTTATGATTTAGTGTTAATTTTTTTTCTTTCAGTTTTATCAAAGTATTAATAATATAAAAAATCCAGAAGACAGTTTTTACGTAAAAACTATAATGTTCTAAAAACAAAAGAACACCACACGCCCTAAATTAATCGCAAAGAAAAATTTTAAAAAAAAAGTCCAAGATAATATTTTAATCTCAACTACAATAATAATCAACACACTAGCTAGTTGTCCGCTATAACTAGTAAATCAAACATATTTATATGAGATAATCAAAAAAATATAACTCGCATTGCATATAACAAATAACTTACTTTGTTTTCCAGATCCTCTTCAGAAAATGCCATATGAATTAAAGTAGTTACTATCTATTAGATCATTATTACCAAACTAGAGTTTATTATTAGTATTTAGTTACTTTGATTTTGAATCATATTCTATGTCGTCTTGATTTTAAACATTATTGCCTCAAATTATTACTGCTCCCATGATTAATAGTGCAATGTAGTAACAACTAGAAAAGTGGAAATTATATAGATTATTCCCTAAAGCTTTAAATGAAAATTATCCGATGAGACAGAAAGGTTATTTAATGTTGCACATCATGATAGACCTGTGTGACAATGAAATAACTAAGGACTTTAGTACAAATAGGTTTTTAAGTATTCTGGATGCCATTTCAGATACTTCTTCGCGCGGAACAGGTCAACCTCGAAATTCAGACAAAGTCAAAAATAGTTTGAAATTAAAGGTTAAGCAAATTATTGATGATTCAGCAACAATTTATCACATCATTAGTAAAATCTTAGTGTGGAAGGTTTCCCATTTATTCTCTGGTAGGGTTTACCGAAAGAAAACAATATTGTTCAACCCTTATAAAAGTCAGCTTCTACTGTGAATGAAATGAAGAACGATCAAGACCCTTCCGTCCTTACAAATTTTTACTAGAGAAAATTCCAAGCACTAATTTTTCCACTCATATTCATATTTTGTCCAAAGAAAGAATTTGTTGCTCAAGTTTTGAGAATCTGCTTTTTGTGAAACAAAATAGTAAAAATGTTTTTATATAATTTATTCAAAAGTTTGTAATCTAACAGAAACAAAAGCGCTTTGAGATTAAATTTAAAAAGTTAACTAACAATTTTTGTTCTCATCTTCTAGCTACAGTTAACTATGGTGTAATGTAAAAGACCATCACAAGTTTGTAGTGAATAACCTTTTCTAGTTATACAAAAAGTTTTTTATGTAAATAAATGTTCAAAAATGTCGAATTTGTTTGCAACAACATCTAAATAACGCTTTTAAAATTGCCCCGTGACAGATTCGGTTGAGCGGAGTCAAAATTATTTATCGAAAGTTTTTGGCCAAGAAAATAAAAAGGAGGGGCTACAGTTTGAACGGAGTTTTTCTTTCATCACATTTTTGGTTTAACCCCTACAATCAATGTTCCAGGCAGTGTGGTACGGTTACTGATTTAAAACAAAATCTTGGTTCTGAGAATATGTAATCGGAGATGCGTCATCTAAAGACTATTTACTATTAAATTAAAGAGTACACAATAGTGCAATTTTTCTTTTATAGAAGAAAATAAGATGTAAAGTGACAGATTGGTGTATGGCCATGGGATGAGGGGGGGCTCCAAAAGTATATTTACCAGGACAATGTTAATGATTTTTATATTAAGTGTTATAGTTTTTGGTTATAATTTGTGCCAAGTTTCTAAACTATTGAATCACTAACTAATGAACTTATCTTGTTTAATTATTCTATAGTATGCAGGTTTTAGGTAAGTTATATGCATATTTTATTAGACACTTTCCTAGCAATACACCATTAAGGTAATTTCATCTATTAACAATATCACATTGATATAATATAATCTGCATAGCTGCGGATTTAATCGGTGAAATCGAGGAATTAAATTATGAAACAATAAATTAATTAGTTTATTGTAGTTTTTCCCCTCTCTTATATCAGGTCATTTGGCGGAGCTAATATTTATTATTAATTACTTATCTTGGATTTAAACTGTATAATTAAACGAATAATAAAGGTGAATTAAAAGAAAATATGTTAATTGGGCGAACATTTTCTATCGACGTAGGGCGCGAGAGCGTGTCAGGGCGAGGGAGAGGTATGGTATGGATGTAGTTCGCGACTGCATTTAATATGGCTATGGAAATCTGTAATTTTCAATTAAAATGTTCTCTGGATTATACATTTAGTAATATTTAGTATTGGCTCACTGGGGGGCAGGGCGAGGTAGAAGCGGTGCTCCTCCTGATTTGACGTCCCTTGCAGTTCTATAAAATTAATCAGCGTCATCTTTCGCTGCATACTTATGTACCCATATGCAAAATGAACTTTATATGGACACGCAAGATAGTATTCTGAGGGCTAGGCTATTCTGATCGGCTATATCATCTGGACTAACAAACGACTGGCTATGAGTACGACGGCGCTCAACCACGTATTGCGTAACACTCGTCTGATTGTTCCTGTCTAGCATTTGGCTGTGTAAGATTTTAAAACACACACTTGTATCAACATGGCTACAACACACGAGGGACAGCATATAGATAGTCTGCGCACTTCATCTGTTGACAAGCAGTAGGGGAGTCGGGTGTGTGTCCCTGCGTGATTTTTGAGTGTATTTTAAATTGCCATTTATTTTCTGATTTTTTTGTTCGGACCTTCAGGGGAACGCAATAAGCCTTTCATAGAGCACGTGCAGAAGAATCTTTTGCGCCGATGTTATAATCAAATTTTGGAGGATTATATATATATATATTGAGTGTAGGACAACGATGTGTTAGGTGGTTCGTCTAATTAAAAAATAAAAGCAGATCAAAATAAAGTGGTAGTCTATCGAAGAGAATATTGTAGAAGAATTCATATTTTATTATTTTTGAGTACAGTGCAGAAAAGGAAAATCTTATAAAAAAATTTTTATTACATTTTTTAAAATTTTTAAAAGCACCCTGAACGATTAACATTTTGCGATACTGCACAGTATAAATTTGTTTAACAAGAGTTGAAGAAGATTAAAAAAGACGTGATAATAAAGTGAAATTAAAATTTTTAAGTAGGGTTAGAAGATGTAGGTATTGAATAATTGTTAAAGATTCTTAAGCGTGTTTTTAAAAAGTAAAATAAATATATCCTTATGTGGGTGTTAGAGCTTGTTCAAAAGTGAAGTGGAATTATAAAAAAAAATATTACCAGAACATATCGATGAAGTACTCAAAGTTTTGAGGAACAAGTAAATTCCTCGTATCCTGGTAATACTAATTTTAAAGGGTGTAATGTTTTGTGCGTCTAAATATTTTATATTACAATATTATATTTAGTAAAACTATTATGAATGCTAAAGAGATTTCGTGATAAAATTATGGAAATAAACAAAGAACATGGTATTTTAATACATCTTTATTACGTATACTAAAAGACTTAGAACAACCTTAAACCTGAATAGCCATCTGTGATACACCGCTACCAGTAATGTTAAGTGTGGATTTTATGACTGTGTCCTGGCCGGCATTTCAGGTCAGCTTCCCAAACGTGCGGATGGTGCATATTTGCAAATGTAGGTCGTTAACATTTTAACAACTCGCCTACCTTTGATTGTTTTATTATTACATATTTAAACAATGAAATGAATTCAGTTCGCGTTATTCCCTTATTTGTTTGTGTTTTAAAGCTTAAAGTTTTATTTAGATTACCTAACAATTGACTACAAACTAAAATTATAAATAATTCGTACATATAAACCCAAAAACCTGAAGGTAGTGGTAAGTTTCTGTTTTTAAAAAAATAAAAAAACCGCCTGTATGCTAAATCAATGGTCTCCAACAAATTAAGTGGTATGTTGATTTTGTATTACAGTTTAAAGCCATCTTAATTAATCAACCCGATAATCAAAACAAAACCCAGCAGTTTGTATTTGATTGAGGACAACGGCATTATGCAATATACTCTGTGGCCCAAATTCCAGTAAATGTTTTTTTTTGGTAATATAAACAAAATAAGTAAATTGCAGTTATTTTTCATTAAAATTGTATCTAGTAATACAATTAAAAATTAGTTATTGTTTCAAATACATGAAGTAAAATTCTAATGGTAGGTGAAAGGTTTTTAATTAGTGGTGTAAACTTTTAGCGCCTGCCAATATAAAGAGATCATTTCATTTCATTAAGTTATGTTTTTAATTCGCATATCTTCTGTACTATAATGATATTAGAGTTTTTATTTGGTGTGTTTTAATATATTTATATCATGATTATCGTCTGACATGATTATAGCTGGACTAATCGTGACTTGAACAAGATGAAAGATTTGTACAAAGTTAATTTAACCATACCAATCATCGCGTCCTGTAGGAAGAGAGAAGGATCTTACAAACAACCGGTATATTTGCTTTGTAAATTATTAAACTCGCCATCAAAATCACGTCCCTTGGACAAAACTTGTGTTAATTATAACTTCAAGAGAGAACAAATTTAGATCCAAACTAGTTTTGAGTATAAAAATTCCATACTAAAACCTTCTATGTTTTCTCCTCACACATAAAATATAATTAGGCATCATATAAAGTATTATAACTGGGCCCTTATATGTTTTATACTCATTAATAAACAATAAATCGAAAACTAAATCATCATTCTCTTATAAGATTTTTCATAACTGAGTATTAAAATATAATTTTATAAAAAAAACGTACAATAAGCTGCTTGTCAATTCTGTTTGGTCTACCCATGTATCACTACTCGTAATAGTAAAGAAGTACAACAGAATTTTAAATAAAAAACATTCCATAAATGGAGAGTCTAGTATAAAATAATTGTACAAGCTTTGATGTGTAGGCTAAAATTCACAATCTAAAGCCTTATTCTTATTGATACATAGTTTACAATCTCAACTGGTTTATCTCTGTAATTTATACGTTATAACGACCTTTTAACGCCCTAATTATGATCCAAATTAATAAGGTGAACCAGATATGAAATAGTTATAATTTCCTTTTTTAGTTTTTTGGACAATGTGATAAAATAACTATGTCTGAAAAATCTAATTGTTAAGAGTAATTTTTGTTTGTGTATTGTTTTAATATTAACAAATCCTATATTTCTTCACTTATTGAGTGATTAAAACGAAGTTATTGATTGTTTGAATCTAATGATGGTACAAGAATTAAAATAAGAATACTCTATAAAAGTGATTATTGGGTATGAGTAACATTAAATTGTTTCCAGAGGAAAATTACTTGAGTGATTTGTCCTTATAGTAGCCATTTGATTAAGTGAATCTTTAGGTATGTATAAATATTTATGTATTATGCAGGAGTGTATGTAGAGTGACGAGTGTGTTAGACTTTAGGTCGCTTATGATTTATTACGTGAACTCGGATGTGCTCTCGAAGACCCGCTCGAACTTCCTGGACGAATACGATCACTCTGATTGTTGTATCCTGGATAACTGGATAAGATCAGTCTTACGCACAATCTGTGTTTATGCTTTATCTGTGCTATTACTGTATCGAATAAGGTCTAATTCCGGAATGTGCTATATCTAGATAAACTGGCATTGAGCTTAATGGTTTTTTTTAGTGAGATAGAGGAGGTACATTTAACTTACCCTTAACATTGGATTGGAGAATGAGTTTGACTTTTGAATTATTCAACCAGATTGAATGACACCTGTCATTTTTGTCATTTCTCGATATAGAATTTTATATTCATTAACATGGATTTAAAGCAATGAAAAGTGGTCGGAAATCAATCATATAAGTGTACAATATTGACGGATGCTGTTTTACATATCAGTTACCAAAACATAGAGCTAAATGTACTACTCCCTAATTTAATATTGTCTATCTGTAATTCTAAAGAGCCCGGAAAGAGGGTTTTAAAGTTGGTATTTAAAAATTTCCAGCAAGCACAATTCAATTAGTCCACTAGGAACAACTGTATAATCAGCAGGTCACACACTTATAACGACGAATAGATAATATATATTTTCATTAATAATTCCTCCATACAGGTTGGTTTATTTTAACGGTCATTACAGTTTAAATAGCTGTTGTTTTTATTTATTTAGAAACTAATTCCAATTCAACCTTGAGCCAGTTAACTTTTATTTTTCCAAATTAACAATAGCTCTGACTAATAATTCCTTTTTTATTTTCACCCTGTTGTATTTTAACATCACAGTTATTAGTGAAATTCACGTCCCAGTTTGTTAGAAGCATTGGGATGCAAAATGAGTAGAAGCTGTGGTTCCGAGGTTTTGCTTTAACGTCTGTTAACATTCATGAATAGTGGCATGTTGTTAATTTCTTGCGGGCTTTGTATTTCTTGGGTTGCTTAAGATGTTTTTATCTAGATGAAATCAATTAAAACCTCCGACATTATATTATGGTTTAGTAATGGTTATTTTAACTACACGTTGTAAAGATTTAAAAAATATATAGAAATATTTCCAATTAATTAAAACTAGTTATATTTTAACGACGGTAAATCTAAAAAATCTAAGCTCTGAATGAAATGAGTTTTATTAAATTGAAAATTGAATAAGAAATATTATTTAATTCATTGTTGAGAGAGATAGTTAATCAACTCTTCACAATTTTTCTAATACTGAGAGAACAATAATTTACCAAGAAAGACAAAAAACATAAAATGAAAAACGCTATATATTTTTATTTTAAAACTACTAATATTGTAATAAGAGTATAACTTAATTTCATCTTCAAATTGAATGCTTCAACCTTTGAAATGTAAATTAAGCAAGGTAAATTTAGTTTTATTTAGATTTAAAAATAAAATTTATTTATTTTTATTGGTTTTTTTTTAGGTCCCCATTATTGTACAAAAATATAAAACTACTTTTGTCTAATTTTTTCTTAAGTAAGGAATATCGAGCTTTCTGAGATAAAATTACTAAATCTTGTCTTTTTATTAATTAAATAAATATTTATGTTTTGAACACTTCAATTTCAATAAACTATTTATTATTATGTCGACTCATTCGCATAAAATAAAATCCATAACCCCAAAGCCACATCCCAGCAGGGGGGGGTATAAATTGTATCCTCAATAAATTAATAGTGATACAAAGTGTTTGATGGTCCTTAGGTGTAATAAGTGCATACAACCTGGAAAAGGAATGAAGAGGTACTAATTACGCGAGGGTCCCAATATGGTGAAATGTTAACAAGAAAACGTGATAATGACACTTTTCGAGGTTGTACAGTGATTTGTCACCAAAAATGTTAATTCTGTTTATCGGAAACGCACTAACAGTCAAACCGCGAAGTGGTTTTGATTTTAAGGGTTAAGCCATCGGACAGAATACATGGCGCCGAGTTTGGTCAGCATGTCAAATTACTCGAAGTGTTGCACCCTATTCTGTTTGTCCGACCACACGTCCACTACACTTACTTGTGGAACTATACACACTAACTAAATGGAATTTCAATCTGTACATCTGATTAATACTTACTGAAACAGTCACTTATAGCCAAAATCTTCATATATTTTATTGTTACATCTTTCTTCCAATAGTTTTTCCATTAAGTTTATTTGGTAAAATAAACATCCATTGCTTTGTCTGATAAACACCACCCCCAAGATATTTGAAAAGTAAAGATATGCCTCAAGTACTTTTTAGGGCGGAGGACCGAATCTATGATCTAATATAATTTTGTATTAACGGCCATATTAAATCCGGAGGAATGGCCTAGCTGTCAAATAAATTATTCCACTGCCATAAGGGCCCAGTAGTTATGCTTTAATGTTATCCAGATACATGTAAGCCACTAAGTTAATAGGAATGTAAAACATAATAAAATTGGTCATATAATAATTGTTTGATTTTGGTAATATATTATATAATGTGTACTGCTTTATATTACTACAATCAAACAAATTATAATACACGCACCGATTTTAACTAAGTTTAACAATTCTATTTAACTTTAATGGCTTATATATATATATATATATGTGTGTGTGTGTGTGTGTGTGTGTGTGTGTGTGTGTGTGTGTTGTGTAGATTTCTAGATTTCGTTATATCAAATATAGTAAGCAGTAGTAGTATTTTTCATTAACACGTTTTTTTTATTTCCATAAACGATTTAATGTATACTATTTTTTGTTAGCATATGAAATTTTGAATTTAATATATAATATATATATATAAAATCCATACCAAATTAAGTTAAGAAAGGCCCATTAAATTATTCGTCCCTATTTTATTTTGACCCGTTCTAATGAACCGGTCTATCTGAGCCTTCCATTCGAAGCCGTTTTTGATTATAAAGTATTAATTTCAAGTAATCTTTTTCCATATAAATAATCAATAAACGTTTTTATCCCTCATGTTAATTATGATTGTTACAAATTATCTTTATCAATTGTTATATAAATCACTCTACTAATAATATAACAATTGTTAATCGTGGATTTAACTGAAAACAATAACTATTACACAGATAGTCTGGTGTTTCGATTCAATTCCCCAAATCAGTGGAAGAGCTCATTTGTTTATTGTTAATTTAAATTGAAAAGTATTAAGGCAATACTTCTAAATAATAATTGAGTCCGCGATAGGATGTTTTTGTTTATTGGTTTTAATGACTTAAGTGTACTTTTGTGCCGACCTCATCGAAAAGTACATTATATTATCTTTAAATAAATAAATTAAAACAATCTATGTATAATAATATACCATTTTAACTCCCAATTATATATTATGTTGGTGTTTTATATTTTATAGTTAACTGTTTCCAATATTATGAAAGAATGATATCAATATATTACGAAGATACAGTAATACACAGTTTTTATATTATTAAGTGAAGACTCAATACCTTTAAAAATAAGCGTAAACCACTTAAACGAAATAATCAGTAATAACCGTCCAATACTATCAACTATCTTGAATTTTTATCAAGTTATATATTATTCTAGTAGCTCTGTCTGCAATCACCATAAATCAGAATGACTCCAAAACCATGCAGACGCGCCAACAAGTGGTTATAGAATTTACCAGTATGATCAAGTGATAAACTGGCATCACATACCCCACTTAGGTCAAAATCAACGTTATGGCTTGCCCACCAATACTTTAAGCTTTTTCTATACTGTTATACTACGCTAGAAAAATGTTATACATTTTACTACATTAATAAGTAAATACTAAGATAGGTTTTACGACATTAACAATGAAAACTATAAAAATTATTGCCAGTGGCACAAGAGATGCAAAACAAACATGAGACCATCCCGGGCTCAAGACAAGCACACAAGCACAAATGGGACATCCGGTTTCTTGAAACGTTGTGCAATACAGTTTTATAATATCTAACTATTTATAGCTAATGTATGAAAACCTTTCCAGCATCTATCTTCATTAACAAATTGTTATACAAATAGTTTCGATTACGTTTTAATATGTCCCATTAAATATACCTACGTGATACGTAATACCATGACTGACATTACTTTTCAAACCTCTTCAGTACTTTCTAAAACTCTTCGGATTCAGGGTTAGGCAATTTTTACTAAACAATAAATGCAATCCTCCATTCGAGAAGATCCAACATCCGGAACACTGTAATATTCTGAGCAATCGGTTGTTACATAGCGCACATTAATGGATTTGCAGTGGAATCGTCCAAGTAGTTTAGCGGATGAAGAAAGAAATAAAGTTCAATCTAATTGTTAACAATATTCTTGTAATTTGCATTCATTTAATTTTTTAAATGTTAGAGTACGTTGACAAAACAAACAAAAAGGGCTGTCAACCAACGCGTCCACTTCAACAGCTCTGGCCCACTTAATTTTATTTGGTGGTGTTTTCCCATTACCTCCCAACACTTTCAACCCTCCGTGACTTTCCAGATTCCGTTTGTGGAATTTAGTGGTAATATTCTACGATGTCAGTTAGCAAATTGGCAAATATTCACGTATGTTTTTTTTTAGTTTAGATACACTCATTCACTTTTTAATAATAAGTGGAAACATTGTGTATACAGCAGCTTTATTATAAATGGTGGAATCTTCCTAACTATTACATTTCAAAAATTTTTTAGTCTTAAATTTTTCGGTATTTTAAAGTTTTTTTTAAATTGGATTTTATAATAATTTCAGTTGGCTTCTGTAATATATCTACCTCAATTTCACCGGAGCATATGTTTTGGTTTTCGTTCTAAGAATTATTCTCTTATGTTTTTATAATATAATTAAGTGAAGAACAAAACTTTAATTTAACATTAGTTCAACTGGTAAACAATCAGACTTACGTTCCGCACTTATTATAAGATTGAGGAAATTTGGTAAAATGTCTATAGCCCAAGACATTTTGGGATTGAACAATCGTGAGCATCCTTTTTTTTTATAGAACCTTCCAACCGTCTCCGTTGGTTGGAAAAAAACGATTTTTTTTATGTTTTGTTGAATTTTAAAAATTTTTCACGTTGGCCAACGGAGACGATATTTATATACCATCATATTTGGTTGTTAAAATGTAAACAATTTACGAATTTGTTTATTTGCGGAATAAAAGTGAAATCAAAACGAGTTTCCCGGATTGCTCATAAACTATTTTTTTAAATGTTTTAATGGTAATATTCATATGAATTTCTCGATGCCTTAGTACTAATGATAAATACAAGAGCTGAAAAAATTGTAATTAGTGCACGAAGATATGATCTCAAAAATACATAGATGTGTGTTTTTAGTTGGCCAGTTTGGAACGTCATTTAATCCCAATATGGCGGCTGTTTGACATTTAAAATTACTCTTTTGAGCGCAGAAAAACTTCAAAAGACGGTGATTTAAGAATGGCTAATTGTAGCGAAACTTATTTTGAAAATGTATTCTTTGAACTATCTATGATATTACGTATCTACAACGTACTTGTCAGAAAACCTGCCTAACTCTTCTTCCAACTGCGCTGAAAGGACAATTGACCAAGTAAATTTTATATAGTTACCTTTAACCTAACGATTATGATTAATTTAATTTAATATCTAAATTTAAATTATTAATATTAAGTTACTATTCTGTAACCGTTTCAATTTTTTACTCCTAATTTTGAACCAGTATACACAAGATTGAATGAATTTTTTAGACCTATATGGTCGCTTCTTAGTCAATTCCTTGAACTAATAATGTTATAATAATAGTTATAATACGTTTATATAAAATATATATGATAACTATAATAATGTTATACCTATTATATAAAACATGTAATGAAGTCTATCCTGTGTTTTTTTTGTTCAATGAAGGTAAAAAAGGACGGGGACATATTGTACTGAAATCTTATATGGACATTCCTAGGGTTTCGTTATATTATATATATAATAGAAAAGTAAATATATAGTAGGCCCTGCATTCTTATATAGAAAATCCCTCAAACTACACCCCATTAGTCTCAAAACCTAAAAATACCTTTGGTCTCAAAACGCAGTTGAAATTAATAATTAAAAGGCCATGTTATTAAAGTTCCCGGAAAACCACCTCTGGATAATTCTCATTTTAATGTATACACAAATAATCTGTGTAGTTTTACGTTTATTCGAAATACAAAGCGATTTTTCAGAATATTATACATTTGTAATAATTTTTATATTGTCCTTCGACTCAACAATCCCAATGGAATAAAAGAACAGGTAAACGATTTCCGAATTCCTTAATTCTAAATTAGCATAACATTGATTTTCGTGGTGCGGTTTCACCATCCTGAGCAGTAGATATCCAAGAGACATATAACTTAGTTTACAAGATTGTCAATTCATCAGTTTTTTAAATATATATATTTTTGTGTCTTTTTATTTAAAATAAGACAAACATTTTCGTACCCATTTATTTAATTGAACATATTAATAATAGTGGCTACAATAAAAGCAAAGTGTGGGGGTCTAAATATCCTTTTAAACATTAATGGCCTAAAGGCTTTAAAGAAGCCTATCATCTGATAAGGCAATAAAAATTTACTTTAGTTTGCCCGCAAGATATGCGCTAAAAAAGAAAATTTAACATATTGGACTTAAAACTGTCTAATAAAGACTTTATTTTCCCTTAAAATTCTATATAAGCCAACATCGAGTTCGATGGGTTGAGTCTCCCTTAATTTTCCTTAGGATTTAACTGATGCGTTAGTGAAAATTTGTATACAGTCGTTTTTAAATTCTAATCATTTGAAATAAAACTGAGTGGAATGTGATAAGTTTTAGCCTCGAAAATTTTGGTTAATTAGTAATAATCAATATATTAAAAACACATTTGAAGCCATTTGATTTGACTTCGTGGCTGTGGGGAGTATATTAAAAATTGTTTCTGGTAATTCTGGCTATTTATTTCGGATTAGGAAAGAGATAAGCAATCTCCAGTGTTTTCCACCACTGATTTAAGTTTTTTCATGCTCTTTAAAATGATGGGTCACTTGAATAGGGGTTTTACATTTGAAATTTTTTGGTTGCCCCCAAAAATTTCAGCATTTTTGGGGGAACACCAAAAAAATTTTTAATGTCATAAAATGAAACTTCCTTTCCACATTGCCACCACTACCCAAAGGATATCTCCTTATAATTCCTACCTATAGAAGAAAATAGGAGGGGGGGTCCTGACTTTATAATTCACTACCCCTTGGTAATATACACATTAAATTGTATACAAAATAGCAATAGCCTTATTTAATTTCAATAAACATTGAATCGCAAAAAAGTACTTGCTACTTTGCCGCCGCGAGTCGAACCCGGATCTCTCACCTTTGCCCGGGTGAATGTGCTTACCATTACACCACAGAGTGCTTACTTTATTTCCCCGATTCAATTATTTTGTATTTGGCTGTATCTGTCACATATGCGTTTAAATAAGCAAAGTAACATACGATCGGAAGTACCCAAAATACCTGTCAAAAAGACTTTTATTTTAACAAAGTTAAATTGTATAAATAAGCCAAAAGCCTTAGTTAATTTCAATAAACATTGACTCGCAAAAAGTACTTTGCTGCTCCCGCCGGGAGTCGAACCCGGAAATCTCTCAGATACAGCCAAATACAAAAAGTTATTGAATCCAGAAAAAGTAATTAGTCCGCCATTAAGTCCCTTCGAAACCAAAAATACCTTTTAAAGAAAAAGAATAAGAAATTAAATGAAGAATAAATAGAAAAGTATAGAAATACTGAGATACCCTTATATGTATGTTTTTGTGTTTGATGGGGACAAGTTTTATGGTTTTAACTGCTCCAATAATTAGCCAATTAGAGAGGGTTAGAGATTTAAAGAGTAAATTAAGGTCAAAGTATTTTAAAAATATTAAGGCAGAGTTTTTAATGGCGGCTATTTTGCTTGTCTCGCAAGATAGAAAAATTTCTACTACACATACTTTGTGCGGATCTTATTTTTGGTAGTAGAGTAATATAAAATTCCAAAAATTTGGGGGGATATAAAATAAGAATCCCCTAAAAATTCGCTCTTACTTAAGTGTTTTTAAAATTTGTATTGTTTTATTTCCGAAAGGAAATCCTCAAACTGATTTGATGTTTTTTATCATTAAAACTTTAAAAACATGCACACTTTAAGAAAAAAAACCTAGAGCGTTTGGATGCGTAGTTTTGGGTGTATTAAATTATATTGATAAAAACATTACTTATTATTCCATAACGCTAAACGATGAAAATTAGTGAGAAATAGTGAATGAAGGCATATGTTCATATGGGGAGAAATGAAGCCGTTAAACTACAATGCCGGATAATTAATGGGCTATTTTCACTTGATGTAATTGTAACAGACTTATGCACCCAGAGCCGGTTCTATGAAGGAATAAAAACTATAGAATTCTAAGATTATTATAATAAGCTCTTACTACCAAAACACCAATTCTATAGAGGATTTATAATGTTTATTTATCTCTATTTATTTCAATTGTATTTATGTTTGTCTAAAATGATTTAGATACAAATGTATATACTATGTATGTAATAATTTATATATATGTAACTTATTATTATCTTTTGTGTATTAGAAGGCTGTCCTTTTTGTAATAAGCCTTTAACTTTGAATATAGATATTATTTGAAACTATTTCTCCTCTTTTAAATATTGCGTGACTGCAAATTTTTCTAAGCTGAGAGGGAAGTGGTTGTTAATTGTCCTTATTATGGTGTTACCTTCTGTCGAAATATACCTAAACATAAAACGTGATAATTTTATTATAAAGGGATATATAATTTTCTGAATATCTGTTTTTTGAATTTAAAATTTTAAATAATTTAGAAGTACACATGTTAGTAATAATAACAATGTAATTAAACATGTACAATTCATAAAACTACAGACATCAATTTTGGGTGAACACAAAATTAAGTTGAAAACAATTAAACTTTAAGAATTTCAAAATGATGTTATGTATACTGAAAAATATCTTTTTTATTCATCAGTATCTCGACAGGAAATATCAACATATGTGATGGGCCTGTTTTCAATAAAAATAAGGCAATAATATGAATTTTTTAAATCTAGATGTAGTATGTCCTAAAGGTGTATGTCCGGAATTACAAATCAGAATTATAAATACTTTGAAGATATTTTTATTTATACCATACACCATATAAAAAATTTCATAAGCACTTTTATTGCAGCAATGATGATTATTTTAATAATTTTAGTTAGGCAAATGAATGAATTTACATTCTAAATTTTTTGGCAATGTATACATGCATAAAAAGTATCATATAAGTAAAAATATAGTTTATAATTGAGTGGTCAATCTATACGGAATGCTCGTTTTGGTAGTCAGTTATATGTTATGTTAGATGATAATGTATTCATCATCATAAAATTGTTTTGTAAATATATACATATATTTTAAAATAATTTGAATATTTAAATACATATATATATATATAAATATATACTATTATATAATTATATAAAAATATATACCATTATAATCTTAATGTTGGTTATCAGAATTAAAATATAAAGACATTTTTTAAACAGAAATTCTACTAAATGAAATAGTTTTTCGTCCACGAGCCTAAACGTCCTTTTCAGAGTTTCCATCTCTGTGCTAAAAATTATCTCGCAAATTCAATTAACATTAACGTTTGATGTAAAGTATTGGTCCCTACAGATGTAACATAAATGGTCATTTCGCACAGTAATCGTGAAAGTTTGGAACGATAGAGACATTTGTACAATTAGTGCTTCAAGCAAAGTGTTTCTGGCTCCCATTGTGAACCGGGTAACTGAAGCTTCGCTTGATAAACATGCACCTGTAGTTTCAGATAACGTTGTACAAAGCATCCATGTTACTTTCATGTTTCCCTTTTAACTGTAATAGAATTGGAGTATTGTACAATAATGAAAGTACCATTATAATACCCGAGCATTAATATTTCTATGTAAGGAGTTTAAAACTATTGAAATAAACATAAGGCATATAAAAAAGCGCTTTTTTGTTTATTTTATATTGCCCAGATTCTAATTATTCAAGAGGTCTGGATAAATTTCATATTGTATCCTGACTGTTAATATGGTACGATTTCACTTTCTCATTAACTAACAGATATGACATTTGTATCGAAACTTCAATTTATATTACATATCTTTAAGACATAGAGTTGGTTCATAAAAGCATAAACTATACATGGAATTAGGTCCGAGTATATAGAAATTGCCTAGAACTCAGGCATTTTAAGAGTTCAAATCCCAAAAAAATACTTTATTTTCTAGACTAAGTAATAACTAATATTCCCTAAGAATCATCCGCTTAGCGATAATTGTCCTGTTCTATATATCTACCTTTGTCGCTATCTTTTCAGCTGGATATCATGGAATGAATTTATCTATTGAATTTAAAATTTTGGCAAAATCGATGTACGATGAGTGGACATGTCCCTTTATGGGAATGGTGGTTGAGAATTTGCTTACCATCCAACTATCTCTATAAGATATCCTGAGATATATTCCCATTCGTAGATTTTTATATTTTCACCGTAAATTAAATTACTGGTAGAGACAAAATTTACCGAGTAAAGTACCAACTTTATGTTTGAGGTGAAGAGTAATTTACTGTATGTAACCCATGAGTAAGGCTGTGAATGTTAGAACAAAATTCCTGGAGAATAAATACCTTGTATTCTGAAAGACTAAGCGGTTTGATAAAGAAACGATGCGATAGCGTTTCCGGATACAGGTTTTTTTAGTTTTCCTGTACTGGTAATTCTCCTGTCATGTTACCTGTGGGAATACGAATCAAAGTGATGTGGTTAAGACCGAAGTTTGGATGATAAAATTGTCGGTCAGGAAATGAAAATCTCCTAACAGGTCTATTATGAAAAGAAATTTATGTGATACCATATTTTAGCTTTCATGCTTTTTAATTATTAAATAACAAGTGACAAGCGCATCAAGACTAAATTTCTTCTAAATTATAGATAAAATATAGTACAAGATTTCCATGTAAGGAATAACTTATAATTTCCTATATAAATTCTGATATAATAGTTTTTTAGGCGCAGTTTATAAACTTCTGAATATCTCAAAACCCTACAATGGTTTTATAAAGTTATCCGTATAATACAATAATAGTATCTAATAGTATAAATACTTTTTAGGCCAATATATTTATTTTATTTACAAAAATGTTATAAACAAAATACTACTACTTAAAAAATTAAATAATAAAAGTAAACTATAAATGTCCAAATTTTCCACCAAAATAAATAGCATATATTTTTCATATTGAAGTCGTTGTATGGAACGAATGTTATGCACAATTAATATGTTAATTATACGTGTAAAAAGTAAAACAATATTCGTAATAAGTTGCAACAGAGGAGAGCAATTATCACCAGGATTATCTTTTGCTGGATATGCTAAATCGGTCTTCCTCTGATTAATTATTCTAAGATTTTCACACTTTCCTTTCTAAATAAAATATAAGTAATTACGATACTTATTAAGAAATAACAATTTAATACTTTCTATTACTACTCATGTCACTTGTTAAAGTAAAAATTAAATTGATTTTAAAATTCAACTGAAGACAAGCAATTATCCAAATGTAAACCAATGGGATTACATGTAGCCATTAAATGTAGCCATTATACATCTAAGTAGTAGTGTGTAAATTGTAATTCGCTGAGAATTTCATACACAACGCACATTTTTAAGTTATACAGAATTTATTTTATCTTATACAGATTTTTACTGTAAATATAAAATCCAATTGTATAAATAATGGCAGGCCTACTAAGAGGTATGACTAAAAAAAAACTTAATACTATCTAATGGTTGGTCATGCTTTTTTTCAAAGAACTCCATTCCTGAGTATGTACAAATGAAGAATTCATGCACAGTTTTTTAAAGTTCATTAGTGGATTTTTTTTTCAAGATATTTTGCAGGTACGAAAAGTTTTTAACATTGGCATAGGTTCAAAAAGTTATATACATCTGGTACTTTAGGAGTTAGTTTAAAAATGCATTTATTCTTCGACTTCTCCGTTGTAATCATGGATACAGGTTCTTAGCCAATGATAAAATTTTTAATAAAGTTCAGCCAAAATGCCATAGTGTGGCATGCAATATTTTCCTAACCTTGTGCGTAATACAATACAAATTAAGATTTAAGTATGATTTCAAATGTATTAGTTACTTCGTTATTATATTAAACATAAAAAAGGAAAAAAAAAACTAATAGATTTTGAAAATTAAATACATAAAAGCTAAGTTTTAATATGAAAATCTTGTGGATGGTCAGACAGAAAAAAAAAATAATTCTTCCTCAACTCCTCGATTGACCCAACCTACCAACAAATTTAAATATTCAGTTCTGAAGTATAGAGTGTTTGCATAAATTACAATAGTAAAGAAACGTTAATACTCACATTCCATAAATAATTAATTTTTTTGTTTATTCTTCTTATAAAATGGAGGGGGGGGGGGGGGGTGGGGTGGGGGGGTTGGGGGTGGGGTGGGGGGGTTTTTGAGTTGGGGTTGTTTTTGATGGGTTATTAAGTTTTTTAAAGATTGTTGCATCAAACCACAGACCGCATTGAGCCCAACCTACCATCCCCAAATTAAATATTCATCTGAAGTATATTTTTTTTGCAAAATTACAAAGTAAGAAAAACACGGTTTCTTATACTCCACATATCCATAAATAAAATAAATGTCTTTCTTAGTAACAGTATGTCAAACAAACGAGAGACTAATTAAATTAGTGTATTCACACTGGGCTGCTCAATTACGCAGGCTGCATAAAAATATTGTAGTAAACATCACAAAATAAGAGTAGTCAGCAATATTACATCCTTAAATTAAAAATCTCTCTTGGTACCAGCGTGAAACACACACAGAGTAATTAACATTAGCCACTCACACAGCGAGGCTTATTATTAATGCCTATAACATTTGCCAGTGTTCTTCACAAAGTAACCTACACAATAATAAACACGAGCATTGACTTACGGTCTATTTTTCTTTTTTGGGTAACATTGCGGAATACAATTTAAGAGTAGTTATGACTATGTATTTACAGAAAAGGCGCGGCTCATACTAATCTGCCTATAGCTTTTTGTACGAGAATATTCACAAAACCATGTCTTTAGTTTTCCAAGACCTGACTGGAACAAACAACTGTGTAAGTTGGACATCACATATCCAAAATTTTTGTGTAATAAAATATAAGCATCCCTTTACAAAGTAAGAATATATAATAATGCAGAAATCGTTAATTTCTTAAAATCAGAATAATTCCCCACGAAGTTAACA
>NW_025779894.1:0-56227 GCF_021130785.1 Homalodisca vitripennis
ACAGTGCCTCAAACATGACTCTCCTAGAACTAAAGACCAAAACTGTTTGAAGAGGTTTAAAAAATTCGGGCGACGAAGAACGTTGAAATCGAACTCCCATCCTTTCGAAATCCAGGAATTACTTAGACGACAGAGCTGGTTTTCCAGCAGCCACCCAGTGGTAACATAGATGAATAGGTTGCTCTCACTAGTGCTATATAATCACCAGGTGCACAATTGGAGTTAGACAACGATGTTTTGAGGCACGATCCCAAAACTCGGTGGAGTAATCAGAGTTTACAAATAACGTAGGTCTGTGACAGTGTCAATTCCCAAATGTGCCAATTGAGCGGAGGGAGAAGTAGAGCTACAACTCAAAATTACTAAATCTTATCAATACTCTTCTGTTTAAAGCTGTATTATTTACCAGATAAAAATAATCGTAAATAGAGTAATGTTGTTTTGCGATTGGAGTGGCTTATAGTTGCACATACCCACCGACGAAACGGGTGGAATGCACACTAACACAAAAAAAAACCCCTCTATGCCATATAATTTCATTTCTTCACAGTATATCAAACATAGCTCTACAATCACGCCCCTCTGAGATCACACCCGAAACATCATCAACCATTTCAGATACTACTCTAGAAATTTGACCTTAACACTTTATGTATTAAATAAGTAATCAGCGAGCGGTAGAAAAATATATTATCAAATGAAGCTATGAGAAAAAAGACTAAAAATAACAGGGTATGCCAATGTTTATTTTTTTTGCTGCTCGCACTTTGCACTCGCATCTGTTGGCATCCACAGTCGCGCTGAACCTTGCTGACAGACACGATGAAATTACTTGCATCGTGAAATGGCAATGTGATCATCACAACATTATCCTCTGACACCACAGAATATTAAATTGTAGACTCTCTTACTGCGCTGTAGTTACAGGGAATGCAAGGCTTTTTTATACAACTATTTATTGACTGAGATGTAATTCTTTAAATTTATAAGTCATCAATTCATTTTCAAAAATGAAGTAAAAATTTATTATTTATTTTAAATTTCATTGATGTTTTATCATGAACTCATCATTTTCAGAAAAAGACTAAGAATTGATTTTAGTTGGCTGCCTATCTTACAAGTAGTATTCTTGTACTAAAGGGACAGTCCTATACTTAGACGCTAGTGTCGCTTTGTGCCTATAGCGCTGCTGCCGCAGCACGCACAAATTTTTGATGTACCAACTGAAATGTATAACAAAGTCCGCGCCTTTGCAGTGTAAGGCTAACAAACTGTTTCAATGTAATCTGATTTAGTTTTTTTTGCTAGTTTTAATATACAATTTAAAAAGATGAAAATTAGTGATTTTTGGTGCCCAAACTTTAAAGGTTAAGTGGGAGAACTCAAAATGGAAGTGAAACGATGAAATTCTAAGAGTAGGTGTCCTAAAGGCCTAAAAATGGGGGTGACTACTGGACAAGGTGAGGCCTTGTTCCAAGAAATACTTCTTTAGAGCTATTTTTTTTTTTTTTTTTTTTTTTTTTAAATATGAGAGGGTCCCTAAACAGCCAAAATCGTTTGTTCCTAGTGTCAATTTTGACAGACCAACTGATAATGGCTGATTTCTTAGACGTAAGAACACGCCGCTTATTATTGGAACCACAGAGCTACTATGTGAAAATCACAACTAAGACATGTATTCAAATTTAGGTTCTGAGCTACAAAAACCCTAGAGCCTTAAAATCTGTTAACAATGGGTACAGGGCAACTGTGAGACCTAAAACCAACTGGGTCAGACCGAGTCCAGCAACACCAATCGGCCTTGAGGAAACAAACATTTGAACATAAGAACTCCAAAGCTTACCCAAGCGGTAGAAACTATTTCATTGCTTTGGCAAAAAAGATTATCAATTTAAAATATATTTTTGCAATACCATGCATAAAAAAAAGAGCAGGGAAAGTTACAAAATGATTTTCCGCACAGGCACTATTGGCAACTAATTGGAATAGACGAATTTAAGAGGTTTGAATTCTATAATCGATCAACAATGGTACTAAGACATGGGTCTTATCCTCCATCCCAAGGTTTGCATGTTTCAAATAATTGTATCATCCACAATTTCAAGAGAAATTCAGAGAGACTTGGTAAATAAATTGTTAGAGAATAATAGTAAGTATTTCTCTCAAAATCGATGGAGTCCACATAGTTTTCAGCAACAAGATCGTGTTGTATTGAGTAATGTAATCAAAAACAAAATTAGAAGGGATGGATTAGAACAAATAAAAACCTACTAATATGACAGTGAAGCCTGTCATGCTCAGTATAAAACACACTAAAAAATAATTTCCCATTAGTGCTATTTATTGTATTGTTATACATCGTCTTGAGTTTCTTACTGTATCTTTTCTTTGGAAAAACCTCCCTATATTGCATGATGTTTCTCGACATGAACTTTCCCGAGCTTCCTTCTGCTGAGGTTTACAAAAAATCAAACTTAATTCATTGATTCCAGCCCTCGAAAATATGTCACTTATAATAAAAGGTTTTTAAAAAAGTAATAGTCGATCAGATATTGTCCTTGAATGTGGAAAGTTTTTCGAAGCAGTAGAATTGCAAATAAGTAACATGAACTTTTTTAAAGGTATCTTCCTCTACAGAGAAACCCTAAAATTCTTAACATACTCCTGGAACAACAATTTTACAGTGATTTTAGTCGTATGTTAAATCTGTTTTTGTTGACTTATTAATATTATAAAACCAAGTATTGATCCCCTCTAGTTTACCGAATTACAAAGTAATCAGTAAGAATTAAACGCCAACGTTACATCTTAGTATTCCAAGAAGGGAAACATTCAGAAAAGATACCTTACGCAACTCAAAGGAACGATCGAGAAAATAATAAAATAAGGACAATTATGTTTAATGAAACAGTCCATCTTATGAACATTTGAGTTTATGAGTTTAACTTAATGAATTATACGATTGATTAAAATAGTTTAATAGTCCTATTGTTGGAATTGTAATGTACAGTCTTTAGATGAAAACAGTACAAGACGTTAACATACAGTATACTACACACCATTCTTATATTTGTCCCAATATTTAATTACAAATATAATAAGCTTACATTGAGAAAATATATCGTTAATTTTTAGCACATGTTTTAATATTAAAAATATAGTTACAACGGATGATGTATTGCAATTGTAATGTAATTAATATGTAATTACTTAAAAATTTTAAGATTCACATTAACATTCTTATTTACTATTGCTGGAAATAAGTTGGTTTTCAATTAAACCCTTTTCCAGTCCGTGTTTGCCTATGTTTGGAATCTCACGAATTTATACGAATAATTATTAAAGTAGTCTGAGTTTTTTAAAAAAGTTTATTAACGAGCCTAACATTGTGTTAATTGATTCCCTTGTGTTTCTAAGTAATACATAACACTTAATATACACTGTTAAGTTTATCTCGGTTCCACGAACCCACTATACTATCAGGGATCGTATCGGCTGTGCACAATTTGAAATTTCAATTAATTTTTATTCTATCAGGTAATCCGTGCGGTGCTTTGGAAGTTGCGCGTCCATGAGAAATTGTTAACTAAAATAAATTATTTAGGAGTAGACCAAAACCCCAAAATTTGCAATTTCAAAATCTTTACATTTTATTTAGCGGGGAGGCCTTCCCGGGCCCTTCCCTTTTTCTTGGGGATATAATTCCATAATACCTCCCGACGCGAACCCCGATACTTCTAATTTTAAATATTTAAGCTCATGCTTGAACGTCCAGTTAGTGATGAGTACTTCCAATCATCAATTAGGTGATCAATCAGCTCCCGACTCCAATGCCTTTTACTTTGTATACTAATATAACGTAAGTTACCAGAACTGACATATATGATGATTAACTTCCATCATCAAATATAGGTGATAAATCAGCTCCGACTCTCTTATTAATGATAATATTATTACAACTTAGTTACATGAATTGAGGCGGCTAAGGCGGTGTACTTTCATTAAATAATAATCCCATTGTTATTATGTTTGTAATGAACATTTTATCTTTGATACACGACAGTCTCCATTTTGGAATTAATTCGGACCCTCTTACGTCATAATAGGTATAATAGGTTCCAGTTGGAAAATGTAAAAATCTTCAGCATTAATTGTTCTCAAAATTTCTTGTATCTAATTCTGTACTAATCTCTTGTACTAAATTCTGTTACCTAATTCCTTGGTAGTAATTCTGTTACTAATTTCTTGTACTAATGTCTGTACCTAATTCTTGTACTAATTTCTGTAACTAATTCTTTGTACTAATTCTGTACTAATTCTTTTACTAATTCTTGTACTAAGGTCTTTTAACCTAATTCTTTGTACTAATTCTGTAATAATTTCCTTGTACTAATTCTTGTAACTAATTCTGTACTAATTCTTGTACTAGTTCTTGTACTAATTCTTGTACTGAATTCTGTACTAAATTCTTGTACTAACATACTGTTACTAAATTTCACTGGTACTAATTCTTGTACTAATTGTAAAATTCTTGTAATTGGTTCCTTATTCTTGCATACAACTTACAACAACTTTTTTTTGTGGTTTTAAGTAATTATTACGTATAAACGTAGCTATTTTCTAATTTTAATCCCATTCATCTTAGCTTTTCTAGCTCTTATTTATATTATTTTCTGAAGTAACAGAAGATTAACATAGGAAAAAATACACAAGTGGATGGGGGGGGGGGGGGGGGGGGGGGGGGGGGGGGGGGGGGGGGGTACAAGCACAGTTTACGCTAGGAAACAATTTCCTTGAAAATTCTCTGCTTTGGTTAATCATATGTTTAAGTCAACAACCACCGCAAAACCTACCCTAATTAAGTCATCTAAAAAAGTTTTCTTTTTAAATTCTAAGAATAATTTTTCCATGCATGGTGCCATAATCTTGTTTAACAATAAACACAATCATATTCACCCCTTAATTTTTTTTTTTTTTGGGGGGGGGGGGGGTGGGGGGGGGGGGGGGGGGGTTTTTTTTTTTTTTATGGGTTAAAATTAAAACAGTAATTTTCTCTCTTACTTTTTTAACTTAACTATAATAACGAGAACGGTAAATCTAGTTTAAAGAGTAAAAGTACAGTTATTATCCTACCTTATAAATGACAAAAATCAGTGTTTTCTTAATTTCAAAATTTAACTGTTCAGAGTCTTGAGAATATTTCTATGGTTTTACTATGTATTGAGAATTATGATTGTTTTTAATTAATATTGAATAACTTTTTTCAAAATCGTCGATACTTCTATGGACTATTTTTAAGCTAGGTCATCCTTACAACTAATATTTAGATAAATATTAAAATCTTGTGTTAATTATCATGCAGATATAATAAATAGTGTTGTAAACGTCATGTTCGTTAAAACATTTGGCACTGAACATTATTAGAAATGAAAACCTCCCAAGTCCCTGTGGTTAGCATCCTATATTGTACCAAACTACAAGGTTCGTTGTGTATCAACACAATGAACTTGTTGTGTCTTCAATGTTTCAGAGCGAATGGTCCTCGCAGGAGTCGGCCGACCTAAAGAACGACCGAGTTACCTCTGTGTCACTTCTACTTCTATCCTCACACCGATTTCGAGTGGAGAGACGTCTGCCATTGGTACACAACTGCCACTGCGAACAACCCCGCGTCCCTGCCCCGCCCCTGGACTCCCTTTTAGTCAGTAGTCCTAACACTTGTCCTAAGTTCGTAACAACTCATTTGTTGAGGGGTGTTTTTTTTTTTTTTTGGGGGGGGGGGGTTTTGTGTTTTTTTTGGTGGGGGGGGGGGGGGGGGGGGGGGGGGGGGGGGGTTTTTAGTAATTTATTTAAATTAAATTAAACTTATCTAATCATTTCGTTGGGTTTATTCTAATTAATACCTGTTTATAACATTTGAAATTTAAGTGTAGTAACCGAATGATTGTGGGATTGATTTATTTTAAGAGTTAAGCTGCTTGTTCTTCCGGCTATATTGATTTCTAGTTGCTTAAAAATAACCTTTTAACCTTAAACACTTAACGCCATTGTTTTTGCCATACAATTATCGTAGATGCCTAATTTCAAGAATATTATTATTAACCATTTCAACGTTATTTATTGGTTTTTAAACATTGTTAACTAAGAATACTAATTTTAATATTTTAAATTCATAGCTTTAATATACACCTATAATAATTCGGCAAAAAATAAGGATATAAAAGTGTTTTGAGGTTAAACATTGTACTTATGGAGGTAAAATCCAAGATCCAACTCTTAATACTGCAATGAATTTCCAAATGCCTATTACCAGATTTGCTTCAGATGCATATTTCGATATCCCAGTAGGAGTACTAGAAGTTCAAAAATTTCACCATGCTTCCACTAATTAGTTGTATAGGATGTATCTACTAAGTAGTAGTTCACCATGTATCCCACTATTTAGTAGTGTGGGCTGTATCTACTAAATAGTTGTATAGGATGTAATCTACTAATTAGTAGTATAGGATGTATTTACTAATTAGTAGTATAGGATGTATCTACTAATTAGTAGTATAGGAATGTAACTTAATCTATTAATTAATACACACATAAAGTTATAAAACACAAATTTTCAATTAATCACAAAAAATCACACACCTATCGACTTATATTGCACTGAAATGAATGCAGACATTGTATTGCGACCTTACTGACTAATTGCTTGTTCCTGGGCAGGGCGTGGCGGAGGGGGAGAACCCGCGCCAGACGTCGCGGCGCACGTCGCTACGCCCCGGCTGCTCACACTCAAGGCTCACGTCCTTCCTACACACCCACCAGGTGAGAGACCCAAATTTGAGGAAATGCTTCCACCGCTAACCACTCAAGCTTTAGTAGTCTAATTTACTAAATTTATACATTGAGGAACTCTCAGGTAATAAAACAGGCTACCTTGCGACACTCAGTTATTTGAGGCAGCAGATTTGTCGTTACTCTTCTACGTTGTTCTACTAGGCTCCAACACTTTTCTATTGATGCACATGAAACCGAATAACCAGTAGGCTACACAAATACTTTATTGTGTGGAACCAATACAACACCTTCATAAGTGACATAATAATACAATAATATTTATTTACTGTAAACGTACGAGTATGTTTGTAAAGACGTAAAATTTAATTGGAACTCAAATCAATTGGAGTCAAATCCGAGATAAATCTCTGTTTACCACAAAACAAATCTCTGTTTATCCGAGACAAGTCTCTGTTTATCCGAAACAAATCTCTGTTATATCCGAAACAAATCTGTTTATCCGAAACAAATTTATTTTTAGTAAAAAAAATTCTGTTTATCCGAGACAAATCTTTGTTTAATCCTAAACAAATTTCTATTTAGTCAAGAAACATTTCTGTTTATCCGAGACAAAGGCAATGTTGGAACATTTTGACTGAGACTGATAGCGCAAATCTAAATAAAACAATTTTTGTGACTTATCAACAGAAAATGGTCAAATTAACTATGGTCATTGTGGAACTAAAGTGCCAATCTCGGCTATAGTAACGGACGTAGCCTGGTGTGTTGTGGTGTGGGCGGGGGTGGGCGAGGGCGCGAGGATGCACGAGACTCGGTCAACAACCCCTCCTCACATTATTCCACTTTCTGAAAAATATATGCTAGTTGTGCCGTTCATTATGCACTGACCCGACTGTATTAGCCGAGTCGTGTTTTAATCCCTTGCCTTTAGAGATGGCAGATTACTTTTTCGTCGGATAAAATAACACATTTCGGAAAGCTAATTTCTTTTGAAAAGTAAAACAGATCATTCCCGAGAATATGAAGAAATACATTTGAAATTAAAAATTCTCCTTGGGTAATTTATAAGTAAAATTAGGTCTTAATTAATAAATAATATTTAATTTGCTATGGTATATATAATAAATCTTGGCTTGTTAAACTATTTGTTAAAATGATCAATACATGTGACACACACACATTTCGTCACTGTCGACTTGCTGACGAGTGTATTTGATACATGAGCAATATAACGCGAAATAATAATTTGGTCTGCCTACGATGATTACTAAAAGTTATTAATAAATGTTGGTCACAAAATTATATTTTTATTTTTTATTAATAATTAAGTGACCAAATAACGTATTTCTTATTCTCGACGTATTCTATCTATGTTCATTACAAGGGTAATGCCCTAATCGATAAGCAAACAGTACGATATGTGGTGTAATACATAAAGAGTTTAGAGGAACTGGGCCTTATTTTGAAGTCAAATGATGTTTATTGCGAGTAAAATTCAGAAGTTACACTTTAATAGTAATTTAATTAACAACGTTTGTATATTGTTTCTTTGCCAAAACATAAACACATTTGACAACAAAACATGTTGTATATATAAAATATTTAAGCAAATAAAATTAAGCAAAGGTCAATTTTGCTCAGGCCACTATAGTAAACAAAAAGTAAGTGACGCCACTTACTAAACATTTCAATTATGTCTCATCAATTTGGGTAAAACTTATTATGGACAACGCAATGTTATATATTTTCATTCTGTACCTAAATTTAGAATAAATTTGTAATATTTCGGACGTCAGATATTTTATACACTATAACGATGCAATACAACTGATGTTTGTTGATAGAGATCAGTTACAGATATAATTTATTGACTTGATCATGTCGTCAAGATACACAATATTCATTGATAAATCCATTTTAAATTGTAAACATCGAATTTGCATAATGGTTGATTAGCATAAATTATTTTGCCTGCGTTATTATTATGATATAACATTTCAGAATTATATTCCGATGTTTGTTTCACTTATAAAATAAAACAAAGATTATAGATTTAATACTCAAAGTTTCATTATTTCAACAGTGTGTCACGTTTATATAAAGCAAAGTAAAACAGATTCTTTGTTATTTAATAACAAGTATCTTATAGATTAACTAAAACAGGAAAAATAGTGTAAAAGCCGTTGGTTTACCTCTCTGCTACAAGGCCAGATCATTATTGATGTTACAGCAAGACAGTAAACTTCCTTACAGCAGAGATAAAGATACAGAGTAAGAGAAGGTAACAGAGGGACCCATTAGTAAATTGACATTTAGTAGTATTATCTGTATTTAATTCATAATATAAATAACATGTTTTAATTTTACTATATTGCTATTAATAAAGAACTAATTTGAAGTACTGTACCTAAGCAATTCGATAATGTCAGGCTTCCAAATTTTGCTCTTTGAACCTTTTTATCTACTCGTATGAGTTACATGGGCAGAGAACAAGAAGAGTTTTCTGCTTTAAAATGGCCTCTGCTACAAGGCCAGATCATTATCGATGTTACAACAAGACAGTAAACTTCCTTACAACAGAAGTAGTGATAGCAGATTAGGAGAATGTAACAGGGGGATCTATTAGTCAATTGACACAGTTAAGTATATAAAATATGTCTGCATTATGGTTTCACATACCATAAAATATATATATATAAAACCAGCTGTTCCCCGAGGCTTCGCACGCTTTTTGTAAGCTTTGCTCGTGTATGAGCACTTCTCGTATATTGTCAACAGCCCGATGTAGAGTTTACCTTGTTGACACTAACAAGAAAATCTGCCAAAAGTGTATGTTTATAGCCATTGTACGCGTACATGTTCTTAATAATAAAGTGGTCTAAACATTCAAGCTATAAGGCCAAACAGAAATTCATTTGAAAGACGAATATCCATAAAAAACTTAGCGCATTCACATAATGTGTGGTTATTATAACACAACTATATCGTAATTGTAGTTTACAATGTGCAGGCGCTTTGATAACTTATATATTTTACAGCGCCTCCTGGTGGTGAGTTACATCAATGGGCATAGCATATAAAACCTTCTACGTGGAAAAATACATATACATACAAATTTTCATAATGATCGGTCAAATAGCTTCCTGAGTCTATAAAGGACAAACACACAAAACATTCATTTATATATATATATAGATAACCAATTTGAAGTACTGTATATTTGCTAATTCAGTAATTTTAGGTTTCCCAATATTGCTTTTTGAACCTTTTTTTATCTGCTCGTCTGAATTATATGGACAGAGAACAAGAAATGTCCCTGCTTTAACTTGAATTTATATCTTATGAGTCCGCTCTAAGATTTATTTTAAGAAAGTAGCGTTTAAAGGTTCAGATTAATTTAATATATTAGGTTTGGAAACAGTAATTGGTCGCTATCGATGGCATTAATTCCCTGGGCATTCTTATACGGGACATCGAAGACTCCCCAACCACCTGCGAGAACAGAGATGTTTATTGAGAGAAAACTCCGCCCCCTTTATAGGAATATTGTTTGCTCACATCCGGATGTTTATTAGTACATGCCTTCTGTACATATCCAGTAGTATATGACTTCGGTTTTTCATCGGGCACCTTTATAGTCCGATGTCTCTAAGGACTACTGAGGTCACTGGAGAAAAACTAAAACTCCACAATACAACTCGCCGAAGTGGACTCAAGAGCTGGAGAATCTACCAAAAATATAACTGCACTTTTTGTATGTGGATGATGAGGTGTATGTATTCTGCATTAAGAATTTGAGACCTACTCAAGTTATGTATATTTAAGGGGGATAAGAGTGGAGGACGAGTTAGTAATATGTAGGTAGCCTTGTTACCAAGCTAAGTTCGGCTGGTTCTTAGCTCATACACAATGGAAACCAAGAGAGTGCAACCTACATTTGACGTGTAGTCCGAACTATGTGGGATTCCGGTGTTGGCTATATTTATAGGCTAATCGTACAGGAGCACAGGACTTCGCCACCAGTCTTGAGTTTATTCATTTCTTCAGTCATTAATGATGATTATTACAAACAAAAATACACTTAGCATCCGACCTTATATTGTCCCCGATCCATTAGTCCTCGGGGTTTGATATCCCCAAGAAGAGTAACATCATGCATCTCTATTTCCAGGTGAGATATCTCATTGTATATTGAGAGTAATCCACCCTAATAAAACTCTATAACACACCCAATCTCGTTTTCCACATGTCCAGAAATTTGGAAATTTCAGAATAGGCTTCATCGGGAGACTGAACGATCACTAGATTTACAGTTACTTTGGATCTCACTTCAGAAACACATGTCACGTTTAAAATCCTCTGCATTGGCTTCGTGATATACAGAATAATACTCATTGTGTGTAACTATACCGTTACGAAGGGTGGGTAAAAAGTTAGTATCAATTACTACAAAGAGAAACACCTATCGTTTTTTACAACACACGTAGTAGATGTCCAAGAGATAAAAGTTCAAGCAAACTTCTCTAAACTGAGCCAGAGAACAGTAGTCTCAGTAGCCAGAGAACTTTTTCATCATATTTGAAAAAGATAACTGCAATCAATTAGTGAGTATACTACATCGATTTTACACCAAAGTCGAGGTTCTGAATAAAGGTTTGACAGGCATTGTACGAACAGTATAAATGTCAGGACTAGATAATGGAATTGCTGTCAACGACAAGGTTTCTATCAGCTTGGTAGATACAGTTAACTGACTGAGCTATGGTTGATGCTGTAGCCGAGTTCTGATGCTCGTCCTGCAGTGTTGAACACTCTCGTGAACAACTGCTCGGTTTGATGAGTGCTGTACGATTACGCAAGAATACTTTAATGTGCCGGAGGTTCAACTGGTCGGGTACACGAGTACACAACAAGGCAAGACAATTAGCCAGTGTATGAATGGTAGCACAGAAGGGGGCCGTATCGACCGAGGCGGTTGGTGATCGACTTCTTAGTCGCCAACCCCCCACCGGCCACCACACACAGAGCCAACCTTCAACCAGCAGGTGAGTCACCAATGTTTATCTAGGTGAGTCGCACGTCACATTTCAGCTTACATAGCTTACTAAATTTACGAGTTTTAAAATGTAATAAATTCTATTTGGATTAATAAAAAAAAAAAAAAACTGCTAAACTTATGTTTTGTAATGTATTTATATATTCCTATGGTTAGTAACCGATCCTGTGTGGTATACAGCACTCATTATACGTTAAGTACTTATATACTCTAGGGTTTTGAATGTTTTGCTGCATTTATAAACTTTTAACAGCTAATTAAATTGTATACTTCATCTATAGACTACATATACATTTTTAAGATCAGAAATATTCAAGTTAGATATAAATATAAACAGTTCCAAATTTAAATTAATTCAAAATATACAGCTAACTTCTTGAGTGAACGAGTTATGGTGTGTATTTGCGAAAAGGTGATAAGGGAGACATGGGAGTGTTGCTAACATCAAACCACAGGAGGACCGTGTATCTTATCTATTCGTTATTATTTGGTCAAAGCACTGAAAAGGGCAGGGGGGGGGTTTCAGACCTCTTACCGATCCGGCCTGTTTGTTTCATCGAGATTGTTTTTGGTTGCACGTTGTTTTTTATTTTTTTTCTCTTCAGGAAATGTATCTCCAAGAAGACGCTGATTATGGTTATTTATACTTAAAGAGGAATAACCTGACCGAATACCAACTATAAAAATCATACTTTAATTTAAAAATCATAAACCTTACTTCAGAGAAGCATAATCGTTATTTCCCTATTAGCTGGGAAGAAGAATTTCGCGCTAGTAAACAACAAAATCCGTGTGATCTTGTATATTACGAAAAGACGATGTTACTGATCTGTACACTGTAGGTCTGAGTTCAAAAGAATCTCTCCACGTCGGGCATCTTTCAACTTTGCCCGTAAATATATAAACAGTTGATCCCCACCGTTGTTAAGGCATTCAAAACCCAAGCGATTCGTTTCTAAACCAATCGAAGTCTGAAACTGCTGTGAAGATCAGGGATCATGACTTGACATAGCTTTGTAATCTCCCATGTAAGCAAACCTGAAGATGGAAGTCAGAAAAGAGACGCCTAGTTTACCCTCATACACGTTATAATGGACCTTAAACACGTACCAGAGCAATCAATCGATCTCAACTTATGAGGACGAAAATGTAATAAATACGAGTGATGAGATATTAACGCAACATTTTTCAAATTCTGGAGATTTCAAAAGGGCATTAATTGTCTGATCAAGATATAGGCTAAGTGAATAAAAAAGCTATACAATTAAAGCCATAACTAACGTAGGTTTTCTGGTTCATTCCTCAAAGTACTTTTGCTAATACATTTAAATTCTTTAAAAATTTCAACTGAAACTCAAAATTTTATCTCGAAAATCTCCTAACTGAAGATGGCTCTCAGCGAGGCCGAAATAGTTAAAGAATTTAATTGTGTTAAACAAAAATTGGGAGTGGTCGGAACCGGATGTAGGTTATGAAATCAGATGAGCATCTATACTATATATGTACTTCTTAACAAGATAAATAAATAACTCCTATGTATAATAGAAAATAGTGAGATTTGGGATTTTATGTCTGTTTATATATTACTTAACGGACTAATTATTTCTAGTTTTACATTTGGTACCATGTTAAAAGTATTTGCGTAATACATTTACTAGATTAGGATACACAGCATCACTAATGGTCTTACAATATTTGATCATTTATTATGTATAATCCTAAATATCCAAATAAGTCTATATTATTATACTTTTTTTGAGTGAAATATGACAGAATTTCCTTAAAAGAAGTAAAGAAGAAATACAATTTATGAAATATGTTTTATGAGACGTCAGGATTTTTCACAACTGTTCAATAACACTTATTCGATCTGTGCCGTGCAGTGTTATTAGTGAGTAAGGTCACACAGATCGAAGGTATCATCTATCATCGAGGACAAAAAATAGAACACTTACTTATTGATGTGTGCACTAGTCACGAAGGCCTATAGTCAAATCTACAACCCCAGAACTTTACAGCAGAGCAAAAGCTGCACATACCAACTTTTTTAGTTCTCTCTAATTTTGAGCATTGTTTGATATTTTTGGGTAGAGTCATTTTTAGGAAGACAGAAGCACTTCTCTCATTGGAAAATACAATTGTCCTGTGCAGTAACTTGATATTGACATTAACAATTAATGTAACAATCATTAATAGCATGATAAAATGTGTTGTTTCACATTTAATAACTGATTTTTAAGTCTCCTATGTTGATATTCATGATTGCACATGTCCAACGCTTACCCAGATTTATTCTTTTCAGTATAATCTTTTACTAACAATTATTTTTCCTGTTCCATGATGTGTTATTCACCACGAGCAGTTTTAAATTTATTCTTTATACTATCTCTATCTGAAAATAAATTACCAACATGAAAGATTTGTGTAAAGATTGCAGTAAAGTGGTCGGAATAAACCACACAAGAAGAAAATAAAAGAACAAATCAACGCAATGTATACTTTTATAGAGTAGGTTGAAACATGTATACAAGTCTAATATTTCTAACAAAACTTTTTTACCTCTGAAAGTTTACTTGTATTGAAACAGTTGGGGTATGGGAACTTCCAATATGGCAGGGTTCCCGAGAGTATGGTCTCTGGAGCTAGTGGGCAGTTTCACCATTTTGACATTTCTTCTGGCTGTTATAAACTTTTGGTAAATGGAAAACCGCTATGAAATAAAATTGATATACACTACACTAAACTCGTTTTCCCACCTTTCGTCCAAAATTAATAGTCTTTTGTTTCGCCTATGGAACTATTTCGATTCATGCCATTTTCGCTAAGGTTAATGCATTTAAAGATGCTCTGGATTCTTTTAAAGAATGGGAACTCCACTCTTCGACTGTGAAAGTGCTCACAAACACAATTTACTTAATTAACGTTCATACACTGTGTCTATAATTTACGTCATTCTTATAAACTCTCATACTTATAAGATATGCACGGAGAAACGTTTCCGGTATCGGTATCATTTTTTCGTGCAAAAGTAGATAAAACACTGTTTCACAAAAACATTCAGGTTTGTGAAAAATTTTAAAGATGCATGTATTTTTTATGTTAGTTGCATAGAAAAAAATCTAGGTTGCCCTATCGGGCTAAGCTCTCTAGGTTCTAAAGGCTCTCTAGAATTTTTGCGTAATTACATTCTATCCAACACAACGTGCATACAAATTTGGTGTCAACAGGCCCGTGCGCATGGGGGGGGGGTTTTTTGGGGGTTCACAAACCCCCCCCCCTTGAAGATTGGGATATATCATATTGTTTCCATATATCAGTTTAATTGTGCTCTATTGCGCCGTCAGTATTACGCGCAAAGTCAAAAATTCTCTCGATGCTCTTGATGTCTGCAATGAGGATGCTTTTCCTAATGTCCCATAAAATCTTGAGGGTAATGGCTGTACTACCAGTAACAACTTCGACAAACGAACGCTCTTTCTCAACATTACGCAGGTTGAAAAATTATTTGCGTTCTACCATGAGTGAAAATCGATTGAACGGATTGGCATCACTGAACATTCATCGAGACATTGAAGTAGATGTGAACTCAGTATTAGATGAATTTTTTTCTTACCTCGACGCATCAACTTATTGAAAGAGTAGATCACATATGTTTTTATTTGAAAAAGTTTTACTTTGTTTAAAGAATGAGTTACAAATGTATTAAAAGTATGTAGTTTTACAATTTTATAATAAACTCATTTTCCATACGTATTAATTTTTAATCTATTACTTATTTAAGTTTCTTCTTTTTTATTTCATAAAATAAGTATAGAACCCCCCCCCCCCCTAAATAAAATTCTGCGCACGGCCCTGGGTGTCAATCCATGTACATAGCTATTGAATAACTGTCCTTGGATAGGCTACCACTTTTCTGTATAATGTGCACTCCAGTACTGATTAACACCATGGACGGCTGAAATTAACGTTATCATGTTTCACCTTTTAATGCTTAATAGCATTACAATTTTACAATTTGAAACATAAAATTCAAGCAATTAAATACAATTGTAATAAAAAATATTAACCAATGGCGGGCCTATTACGGGAAATGTAGAAAGATTCAGGTTTCGATTTACACATCGGCTTAAAGTGCTACAATCACGGGGCAGCAGATTTTTTTTGGGAGGGGGGTTTTGCAAATTTTGGAGGATAACAAACAGAAATACATATGAACTAAAAAAAGTTCAAAAGAAAGTGATAAAATATATTATAACAAACCGTTTAAAAAACATAGGAACTTAAATTATAGAGCCGAGAAAGCCTCTAATAGTATCGTTTGCTAGAATTATTAAGACTCTGACTGCGGTTCGATAATTATCCTTTTGCTTTGCTGATTACTGTACTTGCACAGTATTACAAGATATTACGTCACTGATGGAAAATATATCGATTTCTCACTCACGATTATAGTGCAGATTTGATTAAAACGTCGTAGAGAAAGATTGACATGTTCCTTCAACGTGCGGCCATCGAAACAATGTATACTGCACGCTATATACGAGTTACGAGTCCCCATATATATACAGCCGCATGTGAAACTGACTGACTCACTCACTCACTCACTGATATATAGATACAAATTCTAACATAGTTCTAGAAGTGCTGGAAACTTGAAATTTGGCATGCAGGTACCTTTTGTAATATGACTCAGAGGAAAAGTCTGAAAACCGGACTTTTTTACTTTTAAACCCCTCAAAAAAATTCCCCAAAAATCGCGCATTCTTTACCCCTGCAGGCATTTTTTGTAAGCCCGATAGCTGGCGAACCGTTGGAGCTAGCTCGGATCTGACGAAAAATTCATAGTCAGGAATGAAGTGAACTACAAAAATGGTCCAGTGACTTTTTGCTCTATCTTCCATGGTTAAGCGACAAAACGCTCTAACATTTGACATTCAAGAGATTTTTTCGCTTAGAGTAATGTTTCGAGCCCGATAGCGGCCGAACGGTAGGTCGTAGCTAAAATCTGATTGACCCATCAAATTAGCAAATTACGTGATCTACAGAAATGGTCCAGTGACTTTTTGCCCTATCTCTATTGGTTTGGCCGAAAAAACGTGATTATGTGCAATTTCTTTTGTAATATTTACGTGAAAAGTTTGTTTTTGAGGTCGATAGCGGCGAAACTGTTGGTCGGAGGGCAAAATAAAACAAAGGTTAGATATAGGAAATGAAGTGATCTACATAAAAAGTTCTAGTGACTTTTTACTCTATCTCCATTAGTTTGGCCGCAAAATGCGATTAAATGAAAAGATTTGGAAATTTTCGCCTACAAATTTACATTCCGGGCTTGGATAGCGGCTAAACGGTTGGTCGTAGCTCAAAACAAATTTTCAACAGGATTTAGCAAATAATGTGATCTACAAAAAAAGGCCCAGTAACATTTTGCCCTATCCTCAACGGTTTTGGCCGCATAAACGCGTTTTAAAGTATTGATTTTTATGTTTTACGTGATATTTTTAAACTGCCCAGTGCAGTCTTTTGTCCTAAGCTCTGTACTGCCTAAATTATAGGTCGTAGCTTAAATCTGATGGCATAATCGAAAGACAAAATTAAATTTTCGACAAGAAAGGTCCATTCACTTTTTCTTGTGTCTCTAACGGTTATCCCATATATATACAGCCGCATGTGAAACTGACTGACTCACTCACTCACTCACTGATATATAGATACAAATTCTAACATAGTTCTAGAAGTGCTGGAAACTTGAAATTTGGCATGCAGGTACCTTTTGTAATATGACTCAGAGGAAAAGTCTGAAAACCGGACTTTTTTACTTTTAAACCCCTCAAAAAAATTCCCCAAAAATCGCGCATTCTTTACCCCTGCAGGCATTTTTTGTAAGCCCGATAGCTGGCGAACCGTTGGAGCTAGCTCGGATCTGACGAAAAATTCATAGTCAGGAATGAAGTGAACTACAAAAATGGTCCAGTGACTTTTTGCTCTATCTTCCATGGTTAAGCGACAAAACGCTCTAACATTTGACATTCAAGAGATTTTTTTCGCTTAGAGTAATGTTTCGAGCCCGATAGCGGCCGAACGGTAGGTCGTAGCTAAAATCTGATTGACCCATCAAATTAGCAAATTACGTGATCTACAGAAATGGTCCAGTGACTTTTTGCCCTATCTCTATTGGTTTGGCCGAAAAACGTGATTATGTGCAATTTCTTTTGTAATATTTACGTGAAAAGTTTGTTTTTGAGGTCGATAGCGGCGAAACTGTTGGTCGGAGGGCAAAATAAAACAAAGGTTAGATATAGGAAATGAAGTGATCTACATAAAAGTTCTAGTGACTTTTTACTCTATCTCCATTAGTTTGGCCGCAAAATGCGATTAAATGAAAAGATTTGGAAATTTTCGCCTACAAATTTACATTCCGGGCTTGGATAGCGGCTAAACGGTTGGTCGTAGCTCAAAACAAATTTTCAACAGGATTTAGCAAATAATGTGATCTACAAAAAAGGCCCAGTAACATTTTGCCCTATCCTCAACGGTTTGGCCGCATAACGCGTTTTTAAAGTATTGATTTTTATGTTTTACGTGATATTTTTAAACTGCCCAGTGCAGTCTTTTTGTCCTAAGCTCTGTACTGCCTAAATTATAGGTCGTAGCTTAAATCTGATGGCATAATCGAAAGACAAAATTAAATTTTCGACAAGAAAGGTCCATTCACTTTTTCTTGTGTCTCTAACGGTTATCCCATATATATACAGCCGCATGTGAAACTGACTGACTCACTCACTCACTCACTGATATATAGATACAAATTCTAACATAGTTCTAGAAGTGCTGGAAACTTGAAATTTGGCATGCAGGTACCTTTTGTAATATGACTCAGAGGAAAAGTCTGAAAACCGGACTTTTTTACTTTTAAACCCCTCAAAAAAATTCCCCAAAAAATCGCGCATTCTTTACCCCTGCAGGCATTTTTTTGTAAGCCCGATAGCTGGCGAACCGTTGGAGCTAGCTCGGATCTGACGAAAAATTCATAGTCAGGAATGAAGTGAACTACAAAAATGGTCCAGTGACTTTTTGCTCTATCTTCCATGGTTAAGCGACAAAACGCTCTAACATTTGACATTCAAGAGATTTTTTCGCTTAGAGTAATGTTTCGAGCCCGATAGCGGCCGAACGGTAGGTCGTAGCTAAAATCTGATTGACCCATCAAATTAGCAAATTACGTGATCTACAGAAATGGTCCAGTGACTTTTTGCCCTATCTCTATTGGTTTGGCCGAAAAACGTGATTATGTGCAATTTCTTTTGTAATATTTACGTGAAAAGTTTGTTTTTGAGGTCGATAGCGGCGAAACTGTTTGGTCGGAGGGCAAAATAAAACAAAGGTTAGATATAGGAAATGAAGTGATCTACATAAAAGTTCTAGTGACTTTTTACTCTATCTCCATTAGTTTGGCCGCAAAATGCGATTAAATGAAAAGATTTGGAAATTTTCGCCTACAAATTTACATTCCGGGCTTGATAGCGGCTAAACGGTTGGTCGTAGCTCAAAACAAATTTTCAACAGGATTTAGCAAATAATGTGATCTACAAAAAAGGCCCAGTAACATTTTGCCCTATCCTCAAACGGTTTGGCCGCATAACGCGTTTTTTAAAGTATTGATTTTTATGTTTTACGTGATATTTTTAAACTGCCCAGTGCAGTCTTTTGTCCTAAGCTCTGTACTGCCTAAATTATAGGTCGTAGCTTAAATCTGATGGCATAATCGAAAGACAAAATCAAATTTTCGACAAGAAAGGTCCATTCACTTTTTCTTGTGTCTCTAACGGTTTATCCCATATATATACAGCCGCATGTGAAACTGACTGACTCACTCACTCACTCACTGATATATAGATACAAATTCTAACATAGTTCTAGAAGTGCTGGAAACTTGAAATTTGGCATGCAGGTACCTTTTGTAATATGACTCAGAGGAAAAAGTCTGAAAACCGGACTTTTTTACTTTTAAACCCCTCAAAAAAATTCCCCAAAAATCGCGCATTCTTTACCCCTGCAGGCATTTTTTGTAAGCCCGATAGCGGGCGAACCGTTGGAGCTAGCTCGGATCTGACGAAAAATTCATGTTCAGGAATGAAGTGAACTACAAAAATGGTCCAGTGACTTTTTGCTCTATCTTCCATGGTTAAGCGACAAAAACGCTCTAACATTTGACATTCCAGAGATTTTTTCGCTTAGAGTAATGTTTCGAGCCCGATAGCGGCCGAACGGTAGGTCGTAGCTAAAATCTGATTGACCCATCAAATTAGCAAATTACGTGATCTACAGAAATGGTCCAGTGACTTTTTGCCCTATCTCTATTGGTTTGGCCGAAAAACGTGATTATGTGCAATTTCTTTTGTAATATTTACGTGAAAAAGTTTGTTTTTGAGGTCGATAGCGGCGAAACTGTTGGTCGGAGGGCAAAATAAAACAAAGGTTAGATATAGGAAATGAAGTGATCTACATAAAAGTTCTAGTGACTTTTTACTCTATCTCCATTAGTTTGGCCGCAAAATGCGATTAAATGAAAAGATTTGGAAATTTTCGCCTACAAATTTACATTCCGGGCTTGATAGCGGCTAAACGGTTGGTCGTAGCTCAAAACAAATTTTCAACAGGATTTAGCAAATAATGTGATCTACAAAAAAGGCCCAGTAACATTTTGCCCTATCCTCAACGGTTTTGGCCGCAATAACGCGTTTTAATGTATTGATTTTTATGTTTTTACGTGATATTTTTAAACTGCCCAGTGCAGTCTTTTGTCCTAAGCTCTGTACTGCCTAAATTATAGGTCGTAGCTTAAATCTGATGGCATAATCTAAAGACAAAATTAAATTTTCGACAAGAAAGGTCCAGTCACTTTTTGTCGTATCTCTAACGGTTAAGCCGCAAAATGCCCTTAAAAGTCAAAACTTTCGTTAAATCTGGAAAATTCGATAAAATGGGTCTTTTTTTAACCCCAAGATCCCTAAACTGATGATCAGCACATAACCTTTCCCCGAATGCCCGCTAATCCAGTTTAACGAGTGAATACACCCCACATTAGAAATTGGCTGAACGTTAGCTAAGCGTCAATAGTAGATAGGGACAAAGTGAATTTTTATTATGTTTACAGACAAAACAACCTTCTAAAATAGGCCCATGTGTCATTAACCCCCGGTAACATTAGCCCCCCTCCGGAAATTTCCTAGTATGACCAGATAACCTCCTGAGTACATTAAACCCCCTGAAGTATTAACACCCCCCGGGTAACATTAACCCCCCCTGGGAAGTGCCTGGTATGACCAGATAACCCCCGGTGTCTTATCCCCTGGTAAAGTTAACCCCCCCCCAGGGAATTCCTGGCATGGCATCATATCCGAATTTTACCAATCAACAAATCTCTTATCCCCTAATTTGCAAGCTTATCTCCCCTTGGGAAGTTCCTGGTATAACCAGATAACCCCCTGATTTTCTTAACCCCCCAGTAACTTTAAACCCCCCCAGGGATTTTCCTGGCATGACCTCATGTCCGAATTTTAAAAATCACCAAATCTCTCTTATCCCCGAATTTGCAAGCGTAAATTTAACCGCTAATCCCCGAATTTGCAAGCGTACATCATGGGGGCCTGGGGGCGGGGGGGAAAAGTCTGAAAACCGGACTTTTTTACTTCTAAACCCCTCAAAAAAATTCCCAAAAAATCGCGCATTCATTACCCCTGCAGGCATTTTTTGTAAGCCCGATAGCGGGCGAACCGTTGGAGCTAGCTCGGATCTGACGAAAAATTCATAATCAGGAATGAAGTGAACTACAAAAAAGGTCCAGTGACTTTTTGCTCTATCTTCCATGGTTAAGCGACAAAACGCGGGAACATTTGACATTCCAGAGATTTTTTCGCTAAAATGAATGTTTCGAGCCAGATAGCGGCCGAACGGTAGGTCGTAGCTCAAATCTGATTGACCCATCAAATTAGCAAATTACGTGATCTACAGAAAAGGTCCAGTAACTTTTTGCCCTATCTCCATTGGTTTGGTAAAAAAACGTGATTATGTGCAATTTTTTTGTAATTTTCTCGTGAAAACTTTGTTTTTGGGGTCGATAGTGGCGAAACAATTGGTCGGAGGTCAAAATAAAACAAAGGTTAGATTTAGTAAATAATATGATCTACAAAAAATGTTCAGTTACATTTTACTATATCTCCATTATTTTGACCGCAAAACGCGATTAAATGAAAATATTTGGAAATTTTCGCCTACAAATTTTCATTCTAGGCTTGATAGTGGCTAAATGGTTGGTCGTAGCTCAAAAGACGTCATTTAATAACTTTTAGTAAACGACGTGTTCTACTAAAAAAGTCCAGTAACTTTTTGCCTTATCCTAAGTGGTCTGGCCGGAAAACCTGTTTAAAAGGAAATATTTTATAATTTTTAGATGACAATTTTGTTTCTGGAGGCAGTAGCAGCCGAACCATTGGTCATAACTTAAATCCTAAATGTTCAATAACTAGACAGAATTTTACCAATCACCAAATCTCTTAACCCCCCTTAAGGAAGTTTCCGGTATGACCAGATAACCCCCTGATGTCTTAACCCTTGGTAACGTTAACCCCCCCCTGGGAATTCCTTGTATGACCTCATGTCCGAATTTTACCTATCAATAAACCACTCTTATCCCTTAATTAGGCAAACACCCTAGTTGTACATCCTTTAATAAGCCTGGAAAACTCTATAAATGGTAAAATATTTGTCATGAATTGGAAACTTTTTGAGTTTTAAATTTATGTGCGATAAATATTTGTGTAATTCATTCCAGATTCAGATTGCACTTGCTTTGCTAGGTTAACGAGTGAATACAACCCCACATTAGAAATTAGCTGAGCGTCAGTAGTAGATATGGACAGAGTGAAGTTTTTGTTTTGTTCACAGACACAACACCCTCTAAAATAGACCCCAGTGTGTCATTTACCCCCGGTAACATTAACCCCCCCCCGGAATTTACTGGTAAGACCAGATAACCTCCTGAGTAAATTAAACCCCCTGATGTCTTAAACCCCGATAACATTAAACCCCCCAGGGAATTTCTCGGCATGACCTCATGTCCGAATTTTACCAATCACCAAATCCCTCTCATCCCCAATTTTGCTAGCGTACATCAGATCTACCAATCACCAAATCCTTTAACCACCCCCGGGAATTTTCTGTTATGACTAGATAACCTCCTGAGTAAATTAAACCCCCCGATGTCCCCGATGTGTTAACCACCTTGGTAACATTAACCCCCCTCCTAGGGAATTTCCTGGCATGACCTCATGTCCGAATTCTAACAATCACCAAATCTCTTAACCCCCCTTGGGAAGTTCCTCGTATAACCAGATAACCCCCTGATGTCTTAACCCCCAGTAACATTAACCCCCCCCCCGGGAATTTCCTGGCATGACCTCATGTCCGAATTTTAACAATCACCAAATCTTTCTTATATCTGAATTTTCAAGCGTGAATTTAACCGCTCATCCCCGAATTTGCAAGCGTACATCATGGGGGCCTGGGGGCGTAGCCCCCAGCGAGCCGAAGGCGAGTCTAATATTATATACAACCGCATGTGTAACTGACTGACTGACTGACTCACGTATACTAATTCTAACCTACTTCCAGATGAGTTAGAGACTTGAAATTTGGTACACAGATAGCTTTTCCACGTGTAACCACCAGGAAAATCCCGAAAAGTGAGAATTTTTCATTTTCAATACAACCCCTCAAAAAAATTCCCAAAAAATCGCGCATTCTTCACCCCTGCAGGCATTTTTTGTAAGCCCGATAGCGGGCGAACCGTTGGAGCTAGCTCGGATCTGACGGAAAATTCATGGTCAGGAATGAAGTGAACTACAAAAAAGGTCTAATGACTTTTTGCTCTATCTTCCATGGTTTAAGCGACAAAACGCTCGAACATTTGAAATTCCAGAGATTTTTTCGATAAAAATAATGTTTTCAAGCCCGATAGCGGGCCGAACCGTTGGTCGTAGCTCAAATCTGATTGACCCATCAAATTAGCAAATTGCGCGATCTACAGAAAAGGTCCAGTAATCTTTTGCCCTATCTCGATTGGTTTGGCCGAAAAACGTGATTATGTACAATTTTGTTGTAACTTTTACGCGAAACTTTTGTTTTTGGGGTCGATAGCGGCGAAACCATTGGTCGGAGGTCAAAATAAGACTAACGTTTTATTTAGGAAATAAGATGACCTACAAAAAAGGTCCAGTGACTTTTTACTATATTTCCCTTAGTTTGACCGCAAAACGCGATTAAGTGAAAATATTGGACATTTTCGCCTAAAAATTTACATTCCGGGCTTGATAGCGGCTAAACGGTTGGTCGTAACTCAAAAAAATTTTAAACGGGATTTAGGAAATCACGTGATCTACAGAAAAGGTTCAGTGACTTCGGGAGTTGGCTGAGCGTTAGCTAAGCGTCAATAGTAGATAGGGACAGAGGAATATTTATTATGTTCACAGACACAATACCCTCTAAAAAAGGCTCAAGTGTGTCATTAACCCCCGGTAATATTAACCCCCCCCCCGGGGATTTCCTGGTATGACCTGATAACCTCCTGTACATTCAACCCCCTGATGTGTTAACCCCCCTGGTAACATTAAACCCCCCCAGGGAATTTCCTGCCATGACCTCATGTCCGAATTTTACCAGTCACCAAATCTCTTAACCCCCCCCCCTGGGAAGATCCTGGTATGACCAGATAACCCCCTGGAGACTTATCCCCCGGTAACGTTAACCCCCCCTGGGAATTTGTTCATATGACCAGACAATATCCTGACGAAATTAAACCCCCTCTTGTCTTAACCTCCTTAACATTAATCACCCACCCAGGGAATTTCTCGCCTTGACTAGATAGTCTCCTGGTGATATTAAACCCCCTGTTCGACTTAAAATACTGCCTTGAGGTCCGGTTATTTTTATTATGTTTATACTAAACAATTCAAGATAGCTGACCCGTGCAGACTTTTCTCCCGAGCTCATTTCTGGCTAAACCATAGGTCGTAGATCAGATCTGAGGGCACAATCGAAAGACAAAATTAAATTTCCAACAAGAAAGGTCCAGTCACTTTTTGTCGTATCTCTAACGGTTTAACCGCAAAATGCCCTCAAAGTCAAAAGTTTTTACGAATCCGGAAAAAAATCTATTTTTAAATCCCTTGTCATTTACTTAAATGTCCGGACTTAACCAGTCACCGAATTCCGCTTATCCCCGAATTTGCAAGCGTTTACTTTGGGGGCCTGGGGGCGTAGCCCCCAGCGAGCCGAAGGCGAGTCTAAATACTTATACAGCCGCATGTGTAACTGACTGACTGACATATAGATACAAATTCTAACATAGTTCTAGAAGTGCTGGAAACTTGAAATTTGGCACGCAGGTACCTTTCACAATATGACCCGGAGGAAAAGTCTGAAAACTGGGAATTTTTACTTTTAAACCCCTCAAAAAAATTCCTCAAAAATCGCGCATTCTTTACCCCTGCAGGCATTTCTTGTAAGCCTGATAGCGGGTGAACCGTTGGAGCTAGCTTCAATCTGACGAAAAATCGTTAGTCAGGAATGAAGTGAACTACAAAAAAGGTCCAGTGACTTTTTGTCCTATCTCGTGTGGTTAAGCGACAAAACGCGGGAATGTTTGACATTCCAGAGATTTTTTTTGCTTAAAATAAAGTTTCGAGCCTGATAGTGGCCGAACGGTAGGTCGTAGCTCAAATCTGATTGACCCATCAAATTAGCAAATTGCGCGATCTACAGAAAAGGTCCAGTAACTTTTTGCTGTATCTCCAGTGGTTCGGCCGAAAAAGGTGATTATGTGCAATTGTTTTGTAATTTTTACGTGAAACTTTTGTTTTCGGGCTCGATAGCGGCGAAACCATTGGACGGAGGTCGAAATAAGACAGACGTTGGAGTTAGGAAATGAGGTAATCTACAAAAATGTGCTAGTAACTCTTTACTCTATCTCCATTGGTTTGGCCGCAAAACGTGATTAAGTGAAAATATTTGGAAATTTTCGCCTAAAAATTTACCTTTCGGGCTCGATAGCGGCTAAACGGTTGGTCGTAGCTCAAAACAAATTTTTTAAAAGGATTTAAGTAATTGCGTGATCTACAAAAAATGTTCAGTAACATTTTGCCCTATCCTCAACGGTTTGGCTGCATAACGCGTTTTAAAGTATTGATTTTTTAAGTTTTACGTGATATTTTTAAACTGCCCAGTGCAGCCTTTTGTCCTAAGCTCTGTACTGCCTAAATTATAGGTCGTAGCTTAAATCTGATGGCATAATCGAAAGACAAAATCAAATTTTCGACAATAAAGGTCCATTCACTTTTTCTTGTATCTCTAACGGTTATCTAAATACTTATACAGCCGCATGTGAAAACTGACTCACTCACTCACTGATATATAGATACAAATTCTAACATACTTCTAGAAGTGCTGGAAACTTGAAATTTGGCATGCAGGTACCTTTCGCCGTATAACCAACAGGAAAAGTCTGAAAACCGGGAATTTTTAATTTTAAACCCCTCAAAAAAAATTAAAAACCGGTTGAAACTGGTTAAAAACTGGTGTAGTTTTTTGCTTTCGAGCCGTCTAGCGACTAAACCGTAGGTAGTAGCTCAAATCTAATTTTTAAAGTTTTTTAGCAAATTTTATGATCTACAGAATGGGCACATTATACTTCCCCGCATCTCTACCGGGCCACCCGAAACATGCTCTCAAATTCGAAAATATTGTCAAATTTTGACGATTTTCGCTTGTATATTTTCGTTTAAGGCTCTGTAGCGTCTAAACCGTAGGTTGTAGCTCGGATCTGATGAATAATAGTTAGTGGGGAATGAAGTGCTCTACAAAATAGGTCCAGTGACTTTTTGTCCTATCTCGTGTGGTTAAGCGTCAAAACGCGGGAATGTTTGACATTCCAGAAATTTTTTTGCTTAAAATAAAGTTTCGAGCCTGATAGTGGCCGAACGGTAGGTCGTAGCTCAAATCTGATTGACCCATCAAATTAGCAAATTGCGCGATCTACATAAAAGGTCCAGTGGCTTTTGCTCTACCTCCAGTGGTTCAGCCGAAAAACGTGATTATGTGCAATTTTTTTGTAATTTTTACGTGAAACTTTTGTTTTCGGGCTCGATAGCGGCGAAACCATTGGTCTGAGATCGAAATAAGACAAGCGTTGGAGTTAGGAAATGAGGTGATCTACAAAAAATGTGCCAGTAACTCTTTACTCTATCTCCATTGGTTTGGCCGCAAAACGCGTTTTAAGTATTGATTTTTTAAGTTTTACGTGACATTTTTAAACTGCCCAGTGCAGTCTTTTGTCCTAAGCTCTGTACTGCCTAAATTATAGGTCGTAGCTTAAATCTGATGGCATAATCGAAAGACAAAATTAAATTTCTGACAAGAAATGTGCAGTCACTTTTTCTTGTATCTCTAACGGTTTAGCCGCAAAATGCCTTTAAATTCAAAACTTTGGTTAAATCTGGATAATTCGATAAAATAGGTATTCTTTTAACTCCAAGATCCCTAATCTAATGCTCGGACATAAACTTTCCCTGAATACCGCTAATCCAGTTAACGAGTGAATATACTCCACATTACAAATTGGCTGAACGTTAGCTAAGCTTCAATAGTATATAGGGATAAAGTGAATTTTTACTATGTTCACAGACAAAACATCTTCTAAAATAGGCCCATGTGTCATTAACCCCAGGTAACATTATCCCCCCCGGGAAATTTCCTGGTATGACCAGATAACCTCCAGGATAAACTAAACCCCCCTGATGTCTTAACCCCCGGTAACATTAACCCCCCTGGAATTTTCTGGTCTGACCAGAAACCCTCCTGAGTAAATTAAACCCTCTGTTGTCTTAACCCCCGGTAACACTAACCCCCCCTGGAATTTTCTTGTTTGACCAGATAACCTCCTGAGGAAATTAAACCCCCTGATGTCTTAACCCCCGGTAACATTAACCCCCCCCTGAAATTTTCTGGTCTGACCAGAAAACCTCCTGAGTAAATTAAACCCTCTGTTGTCTTAACCCCCGGTAACACTATCCACCCCCGTTGAATGTTCTTGTTTGACCAGATAACCTCCTGAGGAAATTAAACCCCCCGATGTCTTAACCCCCGGTAACATTATCACCCCTGGGAATTTCCTGGCATGACTAGATTAACTCCTGAATGTTTACAGAACAAACACCCTCCAAAAGCGGCCCAAGTGTCTTAACATTAAACCCCCTGGAATTACCAGGTATAACCAGATACTCTTCTGAGTAAATCAAATCCCCTGATGACTTAACCACCGGTAACATTAAACTCCCCCTAGAGAATTTCCTGGCATGACTAGATACACTCCTGAGAAAATTATACTCCCTAAGCAATTTTATAATACTGACTTAGGGTCGGTGTTTTATTATATTTACACTAAACATTTCACAATAGCTAACCAGTGCAGACTCTTCTTCAATGGTATGTCCTGGCTAAACGAGAAGTCGTAGCTGAAATCCAAGGATAAAATCAAAATAAACAGATTCTAATTATAATTCTCGGAACTAATCGCTGATCTCCGAATTTGCAAGCGTAAATTTATCCGCTAATCTCCGAATTTGCAAGCCTACATCATGGGGGCCTGGGGGCGTAGCCCCCAGCGAGCCGAAGGCGAGTCTAAATACTTATACAGCCGCATGTGTAACTGACTGACTGACATATAGATACAAATTCTAACATAGTTCTAGAAGTGCTGGAAACTTGAAATTTGGCACGCAGGTACCTTTCACAATATGACCCGGAGGAAAAGTCTGAAAACTGGGAATTTTTACTTTTAAACCCCTCAAAAAAATTCCTCAAAAATCGCGCATTCTTTACCCCTGCAGGCATTTCTTGTAAGCCTGATAGCGGGTGAAACCGTTGGAGCTAGCTTCAATCTGACGAAAAATCGTTAGTCAGGAATGAAGTGAACTACAAAAAAGGTCCAGTGACTTTTTGTCCTATCTCGTGTGGTTAAGCGACAAAACGCGGGAATGTTTGACATTCCAGAGATTTTTTTGCTTAAAATAAAGTTTCGAGCCTGATAGTGGCCGAACGGTAGGTCGTAGCTCAAATCTGATTGACCCATCAAATTAGCAAATTGCGCGATCTACAGAAAAGGTCCAGTAACTTTTTGCTGTATCTCCAGTGGTTCGGCCGAAAAAGGTGATTATGTGCAATTGTTTTGTAATTTTTACGTGAAACTTTTGTTTTCGGGCTCGATAGCGGCGAAACCATTGGACGGAGGTCGAAATAAGACAGACGTTGGAGTTAGGAAATGAGGTAATCTACAAAAATGTGCTAGTAACTCTTTACTCTATCTCCATTGGTTTGGCCGCAAAACGTGATTAAGTGAAAATATTTGGAAATTTTCGCCTAAAAATTTACCTTTCGGGCTCGATAGCGGCTAAACGGTTGGTCGTAGCTCAAAACAAATTTTTAAAAGGATTTTAAGTAATTGCGTGATCTACAAAAAATGTTCAGTAACATTTTGCCCTATCCTCAACGGTTTGGCTGCATAACGCGTTTTAAAGTATTGATTTTTTAAGTTTTACGTGATATTTTTAAACTGCCCAGTGCAGCCTTTTGTCCTAAGCTCTGTACTGCCTAAATTATAGGTCGTAGCTTAAATCTGATGGCATAATCGAAAGACAAAATCAAATTTTCGACAATAAAGGTCCATTCACTTTTTCTTGTATCTCTAACGGTTATCTAAATACTTATACAGCCGCATGTGAAACTGACTCACTCACTCACTCACTGATATATAGATACAAATTCTAACATACTTCTAGAAGTGCTGGAAACTTGAAATTTGGCATGCAGGTACCTTTCGCCGTATAACCAACAGGAAAAGTCTGAAAACCGGGAATTTTTAATTTTAAACCCCTCAAAAAAATTAAAAACCGGTTGAAACTGGTTAAAAACTGGTGTAGTTTTTTGCTTTCGAGCCGTCTAGCGACTAAACCGTAGGTAGTAGCTCAAATCTAATTTTTAAAGGGTTTTAGCAAATTTTTTTATGATCTACAGAATGGGCACATTATACTTCCCCGCATCTCTACCGGGCCACCCGAAACATGCTCTCAAATTCGAAAATATTGTCAAATTTTGACGATTTTCGCTTGTATATTTTCGTTTAAGGCTCTGTAGCGTCTAAACCGTAGGTTGTAGCTCGGATCTGATGAATAATAGTTAGTGGGGAATGAAGTGCTCTACAAAATAGGTCCAGTGACTTTTTGTCCTATCTCGTGTGGTTAAGCGTCAAAACGCGGGAATGTTTGACATTCCAGAAATTTTTTTGCTTAAAATAAAGTTTCGAGCCTGATAGTGGCCGAACGGTAGGTCGTAGCTCAAATCTGATTGACCCATCAAATTAGCAAATTGCGCGATCTACATAAAAGGTCCAGTGGCTTTTGCTCTACCTCCAGTGGTTCAGCCGAAAAAACGTGATTATGTGCAATTTTTTTTGTAATTTTTTACGTGAAACTTTTGTTTTCGGGCTCGATAGCGGCGAAACCATTGGTCTGAGATCGAAATAAGACAAGCGTTGGAGTTAGGAAATGAGGTGATCTACAAAAATGTGCCAGTAACTCTTTACTCTATCTCCATTGGTTTGGCCGCAAAACGCGTTTTTAAGTATTGATTTTTTAAGTTTTACGTGACATTTTTAAACTGCCCAGTGCAGTCTTTTGTCCTAAGCTCTGTACTGCCTAAATTATAGGTCGTAGCTTAAATCTGATGGCATAATCGAAAGACAAAATTAAATTTCTGACAAGAAATGTGCAGTCACTTTTTCTTGTATCTCTAACGGTTTAGCCGCAAAATGCCTTTAAATTCAAAACTTTGGTTAAATCTGGATAATTCGATAAAATAGGTATTCTTTTAACTCCAAGATCCCTAATCTAATGCTCGGACATAAACTTTCCCTGAATACCGCTAATCCAGTTAACGAGTGAATATACTCCACATTACAAATTGGCTGAACGTTAGCTTAGCTTCAATAGTATATAGGGATAAAGTGAAATTTTTACTATGTTCACAGACAAAACATCTTCTAAAATAGGCCCATGTGTCATTAACCCCAGGTAACATTATCCCCCCCGGAAATTTCCTGGTATGACCAGATAACCTCCAGGATAAACTAAACAAACCCCCCCTGATGTCTTAACCCCCGGTAACATTAACCCCCCTGGAATTTTCTGGTCTGACCAGAAACCCTCCTGAGTAAATTAAACCCTCTGTTGTCTTAACCCCCGGTAACACTAACCCCCCCTGGAATTTTCTTGTTTGACCAGATAACCTCCTGAGGAAATTAAACCCCCTGATGTCTTAACCCCCGGTAACATTAACCCCCCCCTGAAATTTTCTGGTCTGACCAGAAAACCTCCTGAGTAAATTAAACCCTCTGTTGTCTTAACCCCCGGTAACACTATCCACCCCCGTTGAATGTTCTTGTTTGACCAGATAACCTCCTGAGGAAATTAAACCCCCCGATGTCTTAACCCCCGGTAACATTATCACCCCTGGGAATTTCCTGGCATGACTAGATTAACTCCTGAATGTTTACAGAACAAACACCCTCCAAAAGCGGCCCAAGTGTCTTAACATTAAACCCCCTGGAATTACCAGGTATAACCAGATACTCTTCTGAGTAAATCAAATCCCCTGATGACTTAACCACCGGTAACATTAAACTCCCCCTAGAGAATTTCCTGGCATGACTAGATACACTCCTGAGAAAATTATACTCCCTAAGCAATTTTATAATACTGACTTAGGGTCGGTGTTTTATTATATTTACACTAAACATTTCACAATAGCTAACCAGTGCAGACTCTTCTTCAATGGTATGTCCTGGCTAAACGAGAAGTCGTAGCTGAAATCCAAGGATAAAATCAAAATAAACAGATTCTAATTATAATTCTCGGAACTAATCGCTGATCTCCGAATTTGCAAGCGTAAATTTATCCGCTAATCTCCGAATTTGCAAGCCTACATCATGGGGGCCTGGGGGCGTAGCCCCCAGCGAGCCGAAGGCGAGTCTAATATATATACAACCGCATGTGTAACTGACTGACTGACTGACTCACGTATACTAATTCTAACTAACATACTTCCAGATGAGTTAGAGACTTGAAATTTGGTACACAGATAGCTTTCCACGTGTAACCACCAGGAAAATCCCGAAAAGTGAGAATTTTTCATTTTCAACCCCTCAAAAAAATTCCCAAAAAATCGCGCATTCTTCACCCCTGCAGGCATTTTTTGTAAGCCCGATAGCGGGCGAACCGTTTGGAGCTAGCTCGGATCTGACGGAAAATTCATGGTCAGGAATGAAGTGAACTACAAAAAAGGTCCAATGACTTTTTGCTCTATCTTCCATGGTTAAGCGACAAAACGCTCGAACATTTGAAATTCCAGAGATTTTTTTCGATAAAAATAATGTTTCAAGCCCGATAGCGGCCGAACCGTTGGTCGTAGCTCAAATCTGATTGACCCATCAAATTAGCAAATTGCGCGATCTACAGAAAAGGTCCAGTAATCTTTTGCCCTATCTCGATTGGTTTGGCCGAAAAACGTGATTATGTACAATTTTGTTGTAACTTTTACGCGAAAACTTTTGTTTTTTTGGGGTCGATAGCGGCGAAACCATTGGTCGGAGGTCAAAATAAGACTAACGTTTTATTTAGGAAATAAGATGACCTACAAAAAAGGTCCAGTGACTTTTTACTATATTTCCCTTAGTTTGACCGCAAAACGCGATTAAGTGAAAATATTTGGACATTTTCGCCTAAAAATTTACATTCCGGGCTTGATAGCGGCTAAACGGTTGGTCGTAACTCAAAAAATGCAATTTTAATACGGGATTTAGGAAATCACGTGATCTACAGAAAAGGTTCAGTGACTTCGGGAGTTGGCTGAGCGTTAGCTAAGCGTCAATAGTAGATAGGGACAGAGGAATATTTATTATGTTCACAGACACAATACCCTCTAAAAAAGGCTCAAGTGTGTCATTAACCCCCGGTAATATTAACCCCCCCCCGGGGATTTCCTGGTATGACCTGATAACCTCCTGTAAATTCAACCCCCTGATGTGTTAACCCCCCTGGTAACATTAAACCCCCCCCAGGGAATTTCCTGCCATGACCTCATGTCCGAATTTTACCAGTCACCAAATCTCTTAAACCCCCCCCCCCCCTGGGAAGATCCTGGTATGACCAGATAACCCCCTGGAGACTTATCCCCCGGTAACGTTAACCCCCCCTGGGAATTTGTTCATATGACCAGACAATATCCTGACGAAATTAAACCCCCTCTTGTCTTAACCTCCTTAACATTAATCACCCACCCAGGGAATTTCTCGCCTTGACTAGATAGTCTCCTGGTGATATTAAACCCCCTGTTCGACTTAAAATACTGCCTTGAGGTCGGTTTTTATTATGTTTATACTAAACAATTCAAGATAGCTGACCCGTGCAGACTTTTCTCCCGAGCTCATTTCTGGCTAAACCATAGGTCGTAGATCAGATCTGAGGGCACAATCGAAAGACAAAATTAAATTTCCAACAAGAAAGGTCCAGTCACTTTTTGTCGTATCTCTAACGGTTTAACCGCAAAATGCCCTCAAAGTCAAAAGTTTTTACGAATCCGGAAAAAAATCTATTTTTAAATCCCTTGTCATTTACTTAATGTCCGGACTTAACCAGTCACCGAATTCCGCTTATCCCCGAATTTGCAAGCGTTTACTTTGGGGGCCTGGGGGCGTAGCCCCCAGCGAGCCGAAGGCGAGTCCCTATATTATATACAGCCGCATGTGAAACTGACTCACTGACAGATCATACTAATTCTAACATAGTTCTAGAAGTGCTAGAAACTTGAAATTTTGCACGCTTATGCATTTTACCGTGAAACCACCGGGAAAAGTCTGAAAACCGGGAATTATTACTTTTAAACACCTCAAAAAAATTCGAGAAAATTCGCGCATTTTTTCACCCCTGCAGGCCTTTCTTGTAAGCCCAATAGCGGGCGAACCGTTAGAGCTAGCTCGGATCTGACGAAAAATTCATAATCAGGAATGAAATGAACTACAAAAAAAGGTCCAGTGACTTTTTGCTCTATCTTCCATGGTTAAGCGACAAAACGCTCGAACATTTGACATTCCAGAGATTTTTTCGCTTAAAATAAAGTTTCGAGCCCGATAGCGGGCCGAACGGTAGGTTGTAGCTCAAATCTGATTGACCCATCAAATTAGCAAATTATGTGATCTACAGAAAAGGTCCAGTGACGTTTTGCCCTATCTGAATTGGTTTGGCCGAAAAAACGTGGTTATGTGCAATTTATTTGTAATATTTACGTGAACATTTTGTTTTTGGTGTCGATAGCGGCAAAACCATTGGTCGGAAGTCAAAATAAAACAAAGGTTAGATTTAGGAAATAATATGATCTACAAAAAGGGTTGAGTGACTTTTTACTATATCTCCATTAGTTTGACCGCAAAACGCGATTAAGTGAAAATATTTTGAAATTTTCGCCTACAAATTTACATTCCGGGCTTGATAGCGGCTAAACGGTTGGTCGTCGTAGCTCAAAAAATGCGACTTAATAAGTTTTAGTAAACAACGTGTTCTACAAAAAAAGTCTAGTAACTTTTTGCTGTATGTAGTTTAATAAGCCTGAAAAAACGCGATAAATAGCAAAATATTTGTCGTGAATTGGAAATTTTTGGAGTTTTAAATATATATTAGGCCTATATGTGACTAATATTTGTGTAATTCAATCAGGATTCAGGCTTTGCTAGGTTAACGAGTGAATACAACCCCACATAATAAGTTGGCTGAGCGTTAGCTATGCGTCAATAGTAGATAGGGACAGAATAAATTTTTATTTTGTTCACAGACACAACACCGTCTAAAATAGGGACAGGTGTGTCATTAGCCCCCGGTAACATTAACCCCCCTCCGAGGATTTCCTGGTATGACCAGATAACCTCCTGAGTAAATTAAACCCCCTGATGTGTTAACCCCCCCCGGTAACATTAACCCCCCCAGGGAATTTCCTGGCTTGACTAGATAATCTCCTGATGATATTAAACCAACTGTTCAACTTAAAATACTGCCTTTTAAGGTCTGTTTTTATTACGTTTATAATAAACAATTCACGATAGCTGACCTGTGCAGACTTTTATCCCAAGCGTTGTACCGACTAAACCAGAGATCGTAGCTAAAATCCGAGGTCACAATCGAAAGATAAAATTAAATTTCCGACAGGAAAGGTCCAGTTACTTTTTCTCGTATCTCTAACGGTTAACCCGTAAAACGCCATTAAAGTCAAAACTTTGATTTTAAAAACTTAAAAATAAAATAACATAGGTCCAAGATAATTCCGAATTCCGCTTATCCCCGAATTTGGCCAACACCCGAAAGGGAGCCTGGGGTGTGTCGTTAACCCCTGGTAACATTAACCCCCCCCCCCCGTGCATTTTCCTGTTATGACCAAATAACCAACTGAGTAAATTAAACCCCCTGATGTATTAACCCCCGGTAGCATTACAACCCCACCCCGGGAATTTCCTGGCATGACCTCATGTCCGAATTTTACCAATCACCAAATCTCTTAACCCCCCCCCCCCTGGGAAGTTCCTGGTATGACCAGATAACCACCCTGACGTTTTATCCCCAGGTAACGTTAACCCCCTCCCTGCGAATTTCCTGGCATGACATCATGTCCGAATTTTACCTATCACCAAATCAATCATATTCCCGAATTTAAGGCACTTACTTTGGGGGCCTGGGGGCGTAGCCCCCAGCGAGCCGAAGGCGAGTCTAATATATATACAACCGCATGTGTAACTGACTGACTGACTGACTCACGTATACTAATTCTAACCTACTTCCAGATGAGTTAGAGACTTGAAATTTGGTACACAGATAGCTTTCCACGTGTAACCACCAGGAAAATCCCGAAAAGTGAGAATTTTTCATTTTCAACCCCTCAAAAAAATTCCCAAAAAATCGCGCATTCTTCACCCCTGCAGGCATTTTTTGTAAGCCCGATAGCGGGCGAACCGTTGGAGCTAGCTCGGATCTGACGGAAAATTCATGGTCAGGAATGAAGTGAACTACAAAAAAGGTCCAATGACTTTTTGCTCTATCTTCCATGGTTAAGCGACAAAACGCTCGAACATTTGAAATTCCAGAGATTTTTTCGATAAAAATAATGTTTCAAGCCCGATAGCGGCCGAACCGTTGGTCGTAGCTCAAATCTGATTGACCCATCAAATTAGCAAATTGCGCGATCTACAGAAAAGGTCCAGTAATCTTTTGCCCTATCTCGATTGGTTTGGCCGAAAAAAAAAACGTGATTATGTACAATTTTGTTGTAACTTTTACGCGAAACTTTTGTTTTTGGGGTCGATAGCGGCGAAACCATTGGTCGGAGGTCAAAATAAGACTAACGTTTTATTTAGGAAATAAGATGACCTACAAAAAAGGTCCAGTGACTTTTTACTATATTTCCCTTAGTTTGACCGCAAAACGCGATTAAGTGAAAATATTGGACATTTTCGCCTAAAAATTTACATTCCGGGCTTGATAGCGGCTAAACGGTTGGTCGTAACTCAAAAAAATTTTAAACGGGATTTAGGAAATCACGTGATCTACAGAAAAGGTTCAGTGACTTCGGGAGTTGGCTGAGCGTTAGCTAAGCGTCAATAGTAGATAGGGACAGAGGAATATTTATTATGTTCACAGACACAATACCCTCTAAAAAAGGCTCAAGTGTGTCATTAACCCCCGGTAATATTAACCCCCCCCCGGGGATTTCCTGGTATGACCTGATAACCTCCTGTACATTCAACCCCCTGATGTGTTAACCCCCCTGGTAACATTAAACCCCCCCAGGGAATTTCCTGCCATGACCTCATGTCCGAATTTTACCAGTCACCAAATCTCTTAACCCCCCCCCCCTGGGAAGATCCTGGTATGACCAGATAACCCCCTGGAGACTTATCCCCCGGTAACGTTAACCCCCCCTGGGAATTTGTTCATATGACCAGACAATATCCTGACGAAATTAAACCCCCTCTTGTCTTAACCTCCTTAACATTAATCACCCACCCAGGGAATTTCTCGCCTTGACTAGATAGTCTCCTGGTGATATTAAACCCCCTGTTCGACTTAAAATACTGCCTTGAGGTCGGTTTTTATTATGTTTATACTAAACAATTCAAGATAGCTGACCCGTGCAGACTTTTCTCCCGAGCTCATTTCTGGCTAAACCATAGGTCGTAGATCAGATCTGAGGGCACAATCGAAAGACAAAATTAAATTTCCAACAAGAAAGGTCCAGTCACTTTTTGTCGTATCTCTAACGGTTTAACCGCAAAATGCCCTCAAAGTCAAAAGTTTTTACGAATCCGGAAAAAAATCTATTTTTAAATCCCTTGTCATTTACTTAATGTCCGGACTTAACCAGTCACCGAATTCCGCTTATCCCCGAATTTGCAAGCGTTTACTTTGGGGGCCTGGGGGCGTAGCCCCCAGCGAGCCGAAGGCGAGTCCTATATTATATACAGCCGCATGTGAGTTTGGGAAAACTGACTCACTGACAGATCATACTAATTCTAACATAGTTCTAGAAGTGCTAGAAACTTGAAATTTTGCACGCTTATGCATTTTACCGTGAAACCACCGGGAAAAGTCTGAAAACCGGGAATTATTACTTTTAAAACACCTCAAAAAAATTCGAGAAAATTCGCGCATTTTTCACCCCTGCAGGGCCTTTCTTGTAAGCCCAATAGCGGGCGAAACCGTTAGAGCTAGCTCGGATCTGACGAAAAATTCATAATCAGGAATGAAATGAACTACAAAAAAGGTCCAGTGACTTTTTGCTCTATCTTCCATGGTTAAGCGACAAAAACGCTCGAACATTTGACATTCCAGAGATTTTTTCGCTTAAAATAAAGTTTCGAGCCCGATAGCGGGCCCGAACGGTAGGTTGTAGCTCAAATCTGATTGACCCATCAAATTAGCAAATTATGTGATCTACAGAAAAGGTCCAGTGACGTTTTGCCCTATCTGAATTGGTTTGGCCGAAAAACGTGGTTATGTGCAATTTATTTGTAATATTTACGTGAACATTTTGTTTTTGGTGTCGATAGCGGCAAAACCATTGGTCGGAAGTCAAAATAAAACAAAGGTTAGATTTAGGAAATAATATGATCTACAAAAAGGGTTGAGTGACTTTTTACTATATCTCCATTAGTTTGACCGCAAAACGCGATTAAGTGAAAATATTTTGAAATTTTCGCCTACAAATTTACATTCCGGGCTTGATAGCGGCTAAACGGTTGGTCGTAGCTCAAAAAATGCGACTTAATAAGTTTTAGTAAACAACGTGTTCTACAAAAAAAGTCTAGTAAACTTTTTGCTGTATGTAGTTTAATAAGCCTGAAAAACGCGATAAATAGCAAAATATTTGTCGTGAATTGGAAATTTTTGGAGTTTTAAATATATATTAGGCCTATATGTGACTAATATTTGTGTAATTCAATCAGGATTCAGGCTTTGCTAGGTTAACGAGTGAATACAACCCCACATAATAAGTTGGCTGAGCGTTAGCTATGCGTCAATAGTAGATAGGGACAGAATAAATTTTTATTTTGTTCACAGACACAACACCGTCTAAAATAGGGACAGGTGTGTCATTAGCCCCCGGTAACATTAACCCCCCTCCGAGGATTTCCTGGTATGACCAGATAACCTCCTGAGTAAATTAAACCCCCTGATGTGTTAACCCCCCGGTAACATTAACCCCCCCAGGGAATTTCCTGGCTTGACTAGATAATCTCCTGATGATATTAAACCAACTGTTCAACTTAAAATACTGCCTTTTAAGGTCTGTTTTTATTACGTTTTATAATAAACAATTCACGATAGCTGACCTGTGCAGACTTTTATCCCAAGCGTTGTACCGACTAAACCAGAGATCGTAGCTAAAATCCGAGGTCACAATCGAAAGATAAAATTAAAATTTCCGACAGGAAAGGTCCAGTTACTTTTTCTCGTATCTCTAACGGTTAACCCGTAAAACGCCATTAAAGTCAAAACTTTGATTAAAACTTAAAAATAAAATAACATAGGTCCAAGATAATTCCGAATTCCGCTTATCCCCGAATTTGGCCAACACCCGAAAGGGAGCCTGGGGTGTGTCGTTAACCCCTGGTAACATTAACCCCCCCCCCGTGCATTTTCCTGTTATGACCAAATAACCAACTGAGTAAATTAAACCCCCTGATGTATTAACCCCCGGTAGCATTACAAACCCCACCCCGGGAATTTCCTGGCATGACCTCATGTCCGAATTTTACCAATCACCAAATCTCTTAACCCCCCCCCCTGGGAAGTTCCTGGTATGACCAGATAACCACCCTGACGTTTTATCCCCAGGTAACGTTAACCCCCTCCCTGCGAATTTCCTGGCATGACATCATGTCCGAATTTTACCTATCACCAAATCAATCATATTCCCGAATTTAAGGCACTTACTTTGGGGGCCTGGGGGCGTAGCCCCCAGCGAGCCGAAGGCGAGTCTAATATATATACAACCGCATGTGTAACTGACTGACTGACTGACTCACGTATACTAATTCTAACCTACTTCCAGATGAGTTAGAGACTTGAAATTTGGTACACAGATAGCTTTCCACGTGTAACCACCAGGAAAATCCCGAAAAGTGAGAATTTTTCATTTTCAACCCCTCAAAAAAATTCCCAAAAAATCGCGCATTCTTCACCCCTGCAGGCATTTTTTGTAAGCCCGATAGCGGGCGAACCGTTGGAGCTAGCTCGGATCTGACGGAAAATTCATGGTCAGGAATGAAGTGAACTACAAAAAAGGTCTAATGACTTTTTGCTCTATCTTCCATGGTTAAGCGACAAAACGCTCGAACATTTGAAATTCCAGAGATTTTTTCGATAAAAATAATGTTTCAAGCCCGATAGCGGCCGAACCGTTGGTCGTAGCTCAAATCTGATTGACCCATCAAATTAGCAAATTGCGCGATCTACAGAAAAGGTCCAAGTAATCTTTTGCCCTATCTCGATTGGTTTTGGCCGAAAAAACGTGATTATGTACAATTTTGTTGTAACTTTTACGCGAAAACTTTTGTTTTTTGGGGTCGATAGCGGCGAAACCATTGGTCGGAGGTCAAAATAAGACTAACGTTTTATTTAGGAAATAAGATGACCTACAAAAAAAGGTCCAGTGACTTTTTACTATATTTCCCTTAGTTTGACCGCAAAACGCGATTAAGTGAAAATATTGGACATTTTCGCCTAAAAATTTACATTCCGGGCTTGATAGCGGCTAAACGGTTGGTCGTAACTCAAAAAAATTTTAAACGGGATTTAGGAAATCACGTGATCTACAGAAAAGGTTCAGTGACTTCGGGAGTTGGCTGAGCGTTAGCTAAGCGTCAATAGTAGATAGGGACAGAGGAATATTTATTATGTTCACAGACACAATACCCTCTAAAAAAAGGCTCAAGTGTGTCATTAACCCCCGGTAATATTAACCCCCCCCGGGGATTTCCTGGTATGACCTGATAACCTCCTGTACATTCAACCCCCTGATGTGTTAACCCCCCTGGTAACATTAAACCCCCCAGGGAATTTCCTGCCATGACCTCATGTCCGAATTTTACCAGTCACCAAATCTCTTAAACCCCCCCCCCTGGGAAGATCCTGGTATGACCAGATAACCCCCTGGAGACTTATCCCCCGGTAACGTTAACCCCCCCTGGGAATTTGTTCATATGACCAGACAATATCCTGACGAAAATTAAACCCCCTCTTGTCTTAACCTCCTTAACATTAATCACCCACCCAGGGAATTTCTCGCCTTGACTAGATAGTCTCCTGGTGATATTAAACCCCCTGTTCGACTTAAAATACTGCCTTGAGGTCGGTTTTTATTATGTTTATACTAAACAATTCAAGATAGCTGACCCGTGCAGACTTTTCTCCCGAGCTCATTTCTGGCTAAACCATAGGTCGTAGATCAGATCTGAGGGCACAATCGAAAGACAAAATTAAATTTCCAACAAGAAAGGTCCAGTCACTTTTTGTCGTATCTCTAACGGTTTAACCGCAAAATGCCCTCAAAGTCAAAAGTTTTTACGAATCCGGAAAAAAATCTATTTTTAAATCCCTTGTCATTTACTTAATGTCCGGACTTAACCAGTCACCGAATTCCGCTTATCCCCGAATTTGCAAGCGTTTACTTTGGGGGCCTGGGGGGGCGTAGCCCCCAGCGAGCCGAAGGCGAGTCCTATATTATATACAGCCGCATGTGAAACTGACTCACTTGACTGACAGATCATTACTAATTCATAATAACATAGTTCTAGAAGTGCTAGAAACTTGAAATTTTGCACGCTTATGCATTTTACCGTGAAACCACCGGGAAAAGTCTGAAAACCGGGAATTATTACTTTTAAACACCTCAAAAAAATTCGAGAAAATTCGCGCATTTTTCACCCCTGCATGGCCTTTCTTGTAAGCCCAATAGCGGGCGAACCGTTAGAGCTAGCTCGGATCTGACGAAAAATTCATAATCTGGTTCAGGAATGAAATGAACTACAAAAAAGGTCCAGTGACTTTTTGCTCTATCTTCCATGGTTAAGCGACAAAACGCTCGAACATTTGACATTCCAGAGATTTTTTCGCTTAAAATAAAGTTTCGAGCCCGATAGCGGCCGAACGGTAGGTTGTAGCTCAAATCTGATTGACCCATCAAATTAGCAAATTATGTGATCTACAGAAAAGGTCCAGTGACGTTTTGCCCTATCTGAATTGGTTTGGCCGAAAAACGTGGTTATGTGCAATTTATTTGTAATATTTACGTGAACATTTTGTTTTTGGTGTCGATAGCGGCAAAACCATTGGTCGGAAGTCAAAATAAAACAAAGGTTAGATTTAGGAAATAATATGATCTACAAAAAGGGTTGAGTGACTTTTTACTATATCTCCATTAGTTTGACCGCAAAACGCGATTAAGTGAAAAATATTTTGAAATTTTCGCCTACAAAATTTACATTCCGGGCTTGATAGCGGCTAAAACGGTTGGTCGTAGCTCAAAAAATGCGACTTAATAAGTTTTAGTAAACAACGTGTTCTACAAAAAAAAGTCTAGTAACTTTTTGCTGTATGTAGTTTAATAAGCCTGAAAAACGCGATAAATAGCAAAATATTTGTCGTGAATTGGAAATTTTTGGAGTTTTAAATATATATTAGGCCTATATGTGACTAATATTTGTGTAATTCAATCAGGATTCAGGCTTTGCTAGGTTAACGAGTGAATACAACCCCACATAATAAGTTGGCTGAGCGTTAGCTATGCGTCAATAGTAGATAGGGACAGAATAAATTTTTATTTTGTTCACAGACACAACACCGTCTAAAATAGGGACAGGTGTGTCATTAGCCCCCGGTAACATTAACCCCCCTCCGAGGATTTCCTGGTATGACCAGATAACCTCCTGAGTAAATTAAACCCCCTGATGTGTTAACCCCCCGGTAACATTAACCCCCCCAGGGAATTTCCTGGCTTGACTAGATAATCTCCTGATGATATTAAACCAACTGTTCAACTTAAAATACTGCCTTTTAAGGTCTGTTTTTATTACGTTTATAATAAAACAATTCACGATAGCTGACCTGTGCAGACTTTTATCCCAAGCGTTGTACCGACTAAACCAGAGATCGTAGCTAAAATCCGAGGTCACAATCGAAAGATAAAATTAAATTTCCGACAGGAAAGGTCCAGTTACTTTTTCTCGTATCTCTAACGGTTAACCCGTAAAACGCCATTAAAGTCAAAACTTTGATTAAAACTTAAAAATAAAATAACATAGGTCCAAGATAATTCCGAATTCCGCTTATCCCCGAATTTGGCCAACACCCGAAAGGGAGCCTGGGGTGTGTCGTTAACCCCTGGTAACATTAACCCCCCCCCGTGCATTTTCCTGTTATGACCAAATAACCAACTGAGTAAATTAAACCCCCTGATGTATTAACCCCCGGTAGCATTACAACCCCACCCCGGGAATTTCCTGGCATGACCTCATGTCCGAATTTTTACCAATCACCAAATCTCTTAACCCCCCCCCCCTGGGAAGTTCCTGGTATGACCAGATAACCACCCTGACGTTTTATCCCCAGGTAACGTTAACCCCCTCCCTGCGAATTTCCTGGCATGACATCATGTCCGAATTTTACCTATCACCAAATCAATCATATTCCCGAATTTAAGGCACTTACTTTGGGGGCCTGGGGGCGTAGCCCCCAGCGAGCCGAAGGCGAGTCTAATATATATACAACCGCATGTGTAACTGACTGACTGACTGACTCACGTATACTAATTCTAACCTACTTCCAGATGAGTTAGAGACTTGAAATTTGGTACACAGATAGCTTTCCACGTGTAACCACCAGGAAAATCCCGAAAAGTGAGAATTTTTCATTTTTAACCCCTCAAAAAAATTCCCAAAAAATCGCGCATTCTTCACCCCTGCAGGCATTTTTTGTAAGCCCGATAGCGGGCGAACCGTTGGAGCTAGCTCGGATCTGACGGAAAATTCATGGTCAGGAATGAAGTGAACTACAAAAAAGGTCTAATGACTTTTTGCTCTATCTTCCATGGTTAAGCGACAAAACGCTCGAACATTTGAAATTCCAGAGATTTTTTCGATAAAAATAATGTTTCAAGCCCGATAGCGGCCGAACCGTTGGTCGTAGCTCAAATCTGATTGACCCATCAAATTAGCAAATTGCGCGATCTACAGAAAAGGTCCAGTAATCTTTTGCCCTATCTCGATTGGTTTGGCCGAAAAAAAAACGTGATTATGTACAATTTTGTTGTAACTTTTACGCGAAACTTTTGTTTTTGGGGTCGATAGCGGCGAAAACCATTGGTCGGAGGTCAAAATAAGACTAACGTTTTATTTAGGAAATAAGATGACCTACAAAAAAGGTCCAGTGACTTTTTACTATATTTCCCTTAGTTTGACCGCAAAACGCGATTAAGTGAAAATATTGGACATTTTCGCCTAAAAATTTACATTCCGGGCTTGATAGCGGCTAAACGGTTGGTCGTAACTCAAAAAAATTTTAAACGGGATTTAGGGAAATCACGTGATCTACAGAAAAGGTTCAGTGACTTCGGGAGTTTGGCTGAGCGTTAGCTAAGCGTCAATAGTAGATAGGGACAGAGGAATATTTATTATGTTCACAGACACAATACCCTCTAAAAAAGGCTCAAGTGTGTCATTAACCCCCGGTAATATTAACCCCCCCCCGGGGATTTCCTGGTATGACCTGATAACCTCCTGTACATTCAACCCACCTGATGTGTTAACCCCCCTGGTAACATTAAACCCCCCCAGGGAATTTCCCTGCCATGACCTCATGTCCGAATTTTACCAGTCACCAAATCTCTTAACCCCCCCCCCTGGGAAGATCCTGGTATGACCAGATAACCCCCTGGAGACTTATCCCCCGGTAACGTTTAAACCCCCCCCCTGGGAATTTGTTTCATATGACCAGACAATATCCTGACGAAATTAAACCCCCCTCTTGTCTTAACCTCCTTAACATTAATCACCCACCCAGGGAATTTCTCGCCTTGACTAGATAGTCTCCTGGTGATATTAAACCCCCTGTTCGACTTAAAATACTGCCTTGAGGTCGGTTTTTTATTATGTTTATACTAAAACAATTCAAGATAGCTGACCCGTGCAGACTTTTCTCCCGAGCTCATTTCTGGCTAAACCATAGGTCGTAGATCAGATCTGAGGGCACAATCGAAAAGACAAAATTAAATTTCCAACAAGAAAGGTCCAGTCACTTTTTGTCGTATCTCTAACGGTTTAACAACCGCAAAATGCCCTCAAAGTCAAAAAAAGTTTTTACGAATCCGGAAAAAAATCTATTTTTTAAATCCCTTGTCATTTACTTAATGTCCGGGACTTAACCAGTCACCGGAATTCCGCTTATCCCCGAATTTGCAAGCGTTTACTTTGGGGGCCTGGGGGGCGTAGCCCCCAGCGAGCCGAAGGCGAGTCCCATATATATACAGCCGCATGTGATACTGACTGACTCAATCACACTGACTGACATATATATACAAATTCTAACATACTTCTAGAAGTGCTGGAAACTTGAAATTTTGGCCATGCATGTACCTTTTTGCAATATGACCCACAGGAAAAGTCTGAAAACCGGATATTTTTACTTTTTAACCCTTCAAAAAAATTAAAAACCGGTTGAAACTGGTTTAAAAACTGGTGTAGTTTTTTTGCTTTAGAACCGTTCTAGCGAATAAACCGTTGGTCGTAGCTCAAATATAATTTTTGATGGGATTTAGCGAATTGTCTGATCTACAAAATAGGCACATTAGATTTTCCCACATCTCTACCGAATCAACCCGTAAAATGCTTCCAAACTGGAACATTTTGTCGAATTTTGGCAATTTTTCGCTTGTAGGACTTTTGTTTGAGGCTCTGTAGTGTCTAAACCGTAGGTCGTAGCTCGGATCTGACGAAAAAACGCTAGTGTGGAGTGAAGCGATCTACAAAAAAGGTCCCAGTGACTTTTTGCTCTATCTCCATTGGTTTGGCCGCAAAACGCGATTAAGTGAAAACATTTTGAAAATTTTGCCCAAAAATTTACCTTTCGGGCTCGGATAGCGCCTAAACGGTTGGTCGTAGCTCAAAATAAATTTTCAATGGGATTTAGTAAACGGCGTGATCTACAAAAAATGGTCAAGTAACATATTGCCCTATCCCCAATGGTTTGGCCGCATTACGCGTTTTAAAGTATCGATTTTACAAGTTTTACGTGAGATATTGTTTTCTGGGCTCCGTTGCAGACAAAACCTTTGGTTAAGGCCAAATTAAAAATTTGATTTTAATACAAAATAATGCGATCTACAAAAAAGGGTCCAGTGGTCTGTTACCCTATCTTCCATGGTTTAGCCGTAAAACGTGATTATATTGAAAATTTCACTTAAAAACTTACCTACCTACGAACCGTTGGCCCTATACTCTTAAATGTAAAATGTTTTTGTAACTTTTCGTGCTTGTTCCAGCTTGGACCTTGTATTACTACGTTAACGAGTGACTAAAACCCCCCTCCACGTCGGGAGTTGGCTGAGCGTTAGTGAAGTTTCAATAGTAGATAGGGACAGAGTGTTTTTTATTGTGTTCAAAGACACAACACCCTCTAAAATAGGCCCACGTGTGTCATTAACCCCTTGTAACATTAACCCCCCCCCGGGAATTTATTAATATGACAAGAAAATATCCTGACGTCCAATAAATTCCCCTGATGTCTTAACCCCCTATCGCCCCCCCCCGGGAATTTCCTGGCATGACAAGATAAACCTCTGAGCAAATTAAACCCACTGAATAACTTAAAAATAATGACTCAGGGTTGGGTTTTTGTTATATTTACACTAAACAATTCACAATAGCCCCAGTGCAGTCCTTTTCTCCACAGCTCCGTACTGGCTAAACCAGACATCGTAGCTATAAAATCGGACACCAGAATCGAAAGATAAAATTAAATTTCCGACAAGAAAGGTCCAGTCACTTTTTGTCGTATCTCTAACGGTTAAGCCGCAAAACCCCCTCAAAGTCAAAAGTTTGGGTAAATCCGGAAAATTAAACTATGATGTACAAACATAATCTCTGACTTTAAGTTACCATCAAATGTCTTCTTGTCTTCTAATTTCGCGAACACATAACTTAACTCTTCTAAGATATCTATTGATTATTATTATACACCACACATCAATTGGCTGAGCGTCAGCGAAGCATAACAACCCGTACGATTCTCGAGAACGGATACATGAAATTTGGAGACCTCAGTGTCGTGATTTAATCCAATCACCTAAATCCCTCTTATCCCGAATTTTAATGCATCTCTACTTTGGGGGCCTGGGGGCGTAGCCCCCAGCGAGCCGAAGGCGAGTCCTATATTATATACAGCCGCATGTGAAACTGACTCACTGACAGATTCATACTAATTCTAACATAGTTTCTAGAAGTGCCTAGAAACTTGAAAATTTTGCACCGCTTATGCATTTTACCGTGAAACCACCGGGAAAAGTCTGAAAACCGGGAATTATTACTTTTAAACACCTCAAAAAAATTCGAGAAAATTCGCGCATTTTTCACCCCCTGCAGGCCTTTCTTGTAAGCCCAATAGCGGGCGAACCGTTAGAGCTAGCTCGGATCTGACGAAAAATTCATAATCAGGAATGAAATGAACTACAAAAAAGGTCCATCCAGTGACTTTTTGCTCTATCTTCCATGGTTAAGCGACAAAACGCTCGAAACATTTGACATTTCCAGAGATTTTTTCGCTTAAAATAAAGTTTCGAGCCCGATAGCGGCCGAACGGTAGGTTGTAGCTCAAATCTGATTGACCCATCAAAATTAGCAAATTATGTGATCTACAGAAAAGGTCCAGTGACGTTTTGCCCTATCTGAATTGGTTTGGCCGAAAAACGTGGTTATGTGCAATTTATTTGTAATATTTACGTGAACATTTTGTTTTTTGGTGTCGATAGCGGCCAAAACCATTGGTCGGAAGTCAAAATAAAACAAAGGTTAGATTTAGGAAATAATATGATCTACAAAAAGGGTTGAGTGACTTTTTAACTATATCTCCATTAGTTTGACCGCAAAACGCGATTAAGTGAAAATATTTTGAAATTTTCGCCTACAAATTTACATTTCCGGGCTTGATAGCGGCCTAAACGGTTGGTCGTAGCTCAAAAAATGCGAACTTAATAAGTTTTAGTAAACAACGTGTTCTACAAAAAAAAGTCTAGTAACTTTTTGCTGTATGTAGTTTAATAAGCCTGAAAAAAAACGGCGATAAATAGCAAAATATTTGTCGTTGAATTGGAAATTTTTGGAGTTTTAATATATATTAGGCCTATATGTGACTAATATTTGTGTAATTCAATCAGGATTCAGGCTTTGCTAGGTTAACGAGTGAATACAACCCCACATAATAAGTTGGGCTGAGCGTTAGCTATGCGTCAATAGTAGGATAGGGACAGAATAAATTTTTTATTTTGTTCACAGACACAACACCGTCTAAAATAGGGACAGGTGTGTCATTAGCCCCCGGTAACATTAACCCCCCTCCGAGGATTTCCTGGTATGACCAGATAACCTCCTGAGTAAATTAAACCCCCTGATGTGTTAACCCCCCGGTAACATTAACCCCCCCAGGGAATTTCCTGGCTTGACTAGATAATCTCCTGATGATATTAAACCAACTGTTCAACTTAAAATACTGCCTTTTAAGGTCTGTTTTTATTACGTTTATAATAAACAATTCACGATAGCTGACCTGTGCAGACTTTTATCCCAAGCGTTGTACCGACTAAACCAGAGATCGTAGCTATAAATCCGAGGTCACAATCGAAAGATAAAATTAAATTTCCGACAGGAAAAGGTCCAGTTACTTTTTCTCGTATCTCTAACGGTTTAACCCGTATAAAACGCCATTAAAGTCTAAAACTTTGATTAAAACTTAAAAATAAAAATAAACATAGGTCCAAGATAATTCCGAATTCCGCTTATCCCCGAATTTTGGCCAACACCCGAAAGGGAGCCTGGGGTGTGTCGTTAACCCCTCGGTAACATTAACCCCCCCCCCGTGCATTTTCCTGTTATGACCAAATAACCAACTGAGTAAAATTTAAACCCCCTGATGTATTAACCACCCGGTAGCATTACTCAACCCCACCCCGGGAATTTCCTGGCATGACCTCATGTCCGAATTTTACCAATCACCAAATCTCTTAACCCCCCCCCCTGGGGAAGTTCCTGGTATGACCAGATAACCACCCTGACGTTTTTATCCCCAGGTAACGTTAACCCCTCCCTGCGAATTTCCTGGCATGACATCATGTCCGAATTTTACCTATCACCAAATCAATCATATTCCCGAATTTAAGGACACTTACTTTGGGGGCCTGGGGGCGTAGCCCCCAGCGAGCCGAAGGCGAGTCCCATATATATACAACAGCCGCATGTGTAACTGACTGACTGACTCACTGATAGGGTATACAAATTCTAACCCACTTCTAGAAGTGCTGGAAACACCGAAATTTTTGGCACACAGACCTACCTGGAGTCTTCAAACCACCGCGGGAAAAGTCTGAAAACCGGAATTTTTTTTAATTTTGAACCCCCTCAAAAAAATTCGCCCGAAGTGACCCCTTTTTGCCCTTGCAGGCTTTTCTCTTGTTTAAAACCCGATAAGCGGGCGAACCGTTGGAGCTAGCTTCGATCTGACGGAAAAATTCATGGTCAGGAATGAAGTGAACTACAAAAAAGGTCCAGTGACTTTTTGCACTATATCTTCCATCGGTTGTTGGCGCTCTCTCCTCCCTCTCAGCTCAAAAAACGAGATTGGATTGATAAATATATAGAAATTTAGAAATTTTCGCCCAAAAAATTGTACCTTTCTGGGCCCGAAATAGCGGCCACCTTAAAACGGTTTGGTCGTAGGCTCAAAGACAAAATTTTCAAATGGGATTTACGAAAATTGCGATGATCTACAAAAAAAGGTTTAAATAAACTATTTTGTTTGCCCCTATCATCCAACGGTTTGGCCGCATTAACGCAGTTTTAAAGGTATCGATTTTTACATTTCGATTTATTTTATTTTTTTTTTTTTTTTGTTGTTAACGATGAAAAATATTTGTTTTACTGGGCTCTGCGTACTAGCTGGAGAACTCTTTTAAAGTCTAGGGTAGAATAAAAATCGCATTTTAATTACATAAACAATGAATCGCGCTTCTACAATCAAAAGCGTTCAAGTGACTTTTTCGCTCTCTCTCTCCATATGGTTTTGGAGCTGCAAATAAAGCGCGTTGTATTGTTGCTTGGTAAACAAAAAATGTTTCTTGTTCGATTTTTTTCAACAATATTTTTACTCCTGATTACCCTGAATTCGCTGACCGTACCCGAAAGCGATCATCAATAGTACACAATGTTTTTCTCCTCTTGTTCTGTTAGAAAATGATGGAGATCTACGCAAAAAAGGTCCTTTGCACTGTTTCCCGTATGTCTTTAACGGTTAGAAACCCACACGAAAAATTTCGGTAATAATATAAAATTAATAGATAATGGGAGCACGGATTGGCAGTTTTTTACTGGCTGCGAGCAGGGACTTTCTAGTAAATAAATAAATAGGGTCCGGCACCCCGAAAAAGCTAGGAGAGGTTCTAATGTGAATCAAAATTCATGAGGGGCAAGAACACCCAAAAAACAAATTATATTTCCTACAAGAATATTTTGTTCACCAAGTCCCATCAATTTTTATCATATCTTCAATCGGTTGTTCAATAGCGACTCAATTACACAGTCCTAATCTCAAGTAGTATGTAAAAGAAGATTGGTTCATGTTGCTAACAATTCAGTCTATCCCTAACCGTACACTAATCTGTGAATATGCAGGGTTTGGCGTAAGGCTCTGATACGGTACGTAAAACAGATGTATACGCTTAAGGGCTCGTGTGAAACAGAGGCTGGATCCTTGTTCGAAAATTCGTAGATTCAGGGACGGAAGGGATATTTTCGGATACCCAAAACATTCTTTGGCTATTTGTAAATTGTTACTGGAAACATTCTCTACATTTAGTCTTCACATAATCATGTTATAATGTTTTCTTTTATATCTCTACTCTTTAGGATGATAATTGCAGCGTTCTTGTTTACGGTACTAATGTCCTTTTATTGCGGTTGCTAAGGGCTCTTTTTCCATCAGCCCGGGTAAACGTAGCTGTTAGGCTAGTTGTTTTACCGACAGAGCAAGACACTGTCACTCAGTGCACTGCGATTTCTTCTGCCCCTAGTGCCCTTGTATGGCATAAGGCCCTTGGATTGGACATGTTTCTACGCAGCAGGCCATTCTCGATACTATTCTCCATCACTGGCGAGTTTTCCTATTTACGAATAAATTACAGGGGATGAAGAATCGTAATGGGTGGAAACCGACAGGTACTTGGTGCCCCCCGATTGAATGACTTCCCGCTAATTTTGTCATCGGAAGGACAGTCCGTTGCTCCGATACGTATGCAGAAAATGAATGAATGTCATTATTGGTACATGATGACCCAGTATAATCCCCTGCGAACCTCTGAGCAGATACTGGACGACCACTCTCTGGACGTTATGATATCTTTGTCGCCACAATTGTTTTGGATAGCTTGTCTTATATGGCCGAACAGGTAGCGCTTCACAACATAGGAATTACCCTTCTTCACTGGACAAACAGGTTAACAGTGGCTTTTTGGCTGGTTGCCAGGAGCCAGTTGTATCTGTTTGATTCCTCATTCCCAGTGAATGAGGAAAGAGAAGATTTATTGATCTGGCTATATGAGAACTCAACAACCTGGCGCTGGCATGCTTCCCAGTGCCGGAGGAGTTATCACTGGGACTGGCTTCGTTATTGTTGTCCTACAACAACTCTCGCCTATTTTGGAACGGGGTCGAGGAGAAGACAGGTTCAGTATAAAACCCGACAATGATGTTTTTATCGCCTACCTCCTACGACTCAAACATCGGTTTGCCGCGTAGTCCGATTCTCTGACCTTCTGGACACCCAGAATCACCCAAGAATATGCAATAGTCACCATTCAGAACACCGCTGGAAGGAAAATAACGTCCTTTTGATTGTATATCCCAAAACTTTACTAGTGAGAAAAAAGCCCTAGAGTGTATTCTCGATCTCTCCGTTGTAAAAGGATGATAATCGAAACATCTAAAGCCATTGGCCGAGGCCTGAAAAAGAAGGTACACCGGATGGACGTCCGTATACGAGTCTTTCTCACAGTTACGAGAGACGCAGCAAGTGAGAGAGAACGCAGAAGATCTCAGAAGATATTTTAAAAGGGAGAATATCTAAAACTAAATTACGTGGATAATCTTGCCTCTGGGTCGATACATTGAAGCAGCACTCCACTCGAGATCACACAGAGGGACGCCGTTACGCCGTCTTATCAGCCAATAAAACACCCTGAGCAGTCAACAGCAGTTCAAGAAGATGCCTGTGACGTCGTTACGGCCAACAACCACCCCTGAGGTGCCACAGAGTACGCTGTCCGTCGTTACGGACCCCAGATCATTCATGACCTCGATGGTTACTCACATGGGTCACAGCTTGTACCGTCGTGTACGGACGAACAACATACCTGATCGTCCACAGGAAGGCCGTTTCATCGCGTATTATGAGGAACGCGGACACCCATTGAAGCAATTGGTCTCACCGGACAGACGTGAGTAGATTGTTGTCGTCTCATTAAGGATCCAAAAACTGGCCCGAACACCTTATCATTACGTACCTCGATCCTTCACTTGGCCTTCGTCTCATCGTTGCCCACGGACCAGATTTGGCATATTGGAGACGGGTTGTACATACTACGTATGATGACATAAACTTCATCTCGACAATGTCTGAAAAAAAAACAAGAGTCTTTTTGTCATTCGTGCCCGTTGTGTGACTGACGATTTTACATTTGTTGCCTCACCTGCCCTCAAGCTACCTCTGTTCGATGCGAAGAGGGACGAGTGCATGGATAAGAAAGTGGTTGTTGCTGTGGAAGTGGGCGCTCTATAATGGGTATATACAGAATGTTTAACCACCCCTTATGTATGCTATCCCGTCGTTCTTATGTGCTAGTAATTCGCCGCCTTCCTCGATATGAGATCGCGGGAACGTTACAATGGACCTCGTTTGCTCAGCCTGCTTGCCCTTGACAAATTGTCTGGGCAGGTTATACGGATAAATACCGGCAACCCAACGGTGGCCTCTCCTTCGTTTCAAAATTTGAAGATGTGATGACATGTGTTACCACCCAGGTGTACAGCTTGGACAGCCCTCGGCCAAAGGTTTGTTACTGCGGTTACAGGTTGAGGGGGAACCACGTTCCAAATTCGTAAAAAACGAGATTTTTCGCCGCCTGTATATTGACGATGGGTTGGGATCAATGAGAAACGCAGTGGAATCATAGAGGCCATGGACGATGAGTTCGCTTGATGCGCGGGTGGGACGTCTTCTAACTGACGCCAGGTTACAATTGGTACTTGTCTATCACGCTAAATGCCCACATGTCTCGTGAATTGTCGGCGTGTTGAGTAATGAGCCCCTCGGTCAAACACGCACACCTGGAATTCCCAGTTGACAAGTGCGCGAGCTACTCAATGGCAATGATTCTTGCGTTGTACAGGCCTAAAGAGGGTTATTGAAGTGCACGGCTCGTGCTTAGTTGTGATTGACCGCAAGTCATTGCAGCCTCGTCGCGCTCTGCTCTCCGTCTGGAAAGTGGTGAGGTCTGGAAGACCTGTCTACCAGTACGACCCTTGCTTTAGTTGCCTCTGATGAGAGCCCCTTCCAGTACGCCACTTCGCTCTATCCGACAATGGCACCTTTGGTGTTGGCAACAACTACGAGGCTGGTATGTTGGAATAATAACGGGAAAAATAACGCCTTTGTCTGCTGTATAACATGGGTATTCACGTGTGTCTCTTGCTTGAGCGAACATTGCATCCTCGTTTAGAGTTCTAGAATCTTGTGGCCCACGTGCAGTTTGAGCTCAAGAAGGAGTAAGGATCACGGTCAGAAGACCTGTTTTGGCCAAGAAGTGACGTTAGTGGAATCATCAGATGGAGGAGCCACCCCCCACCCCCCCCGAGACGTCTCGCAGCACTTTATAAAAGTTATTACTATCATGTATGTTCGCACAGGCTGTCGAAGTCAGCCCTCAAAATGACGCCATGCGGATAGGAACAGCCTGAAGTGAAACTGTCTCTGCAACGATCTCGAACGCAGTGGTTTCTGGCAGGGAAAGGCAGGTGTTAGCGAACTAAGGACATCGCTCGGGATGAAAACAGGTCCGCTTAAGGCGAGGGTGGACTGGCACAGGCGACCTGGGTAAAGTTTTACCTCCCCATGAGTACGTTGCACTAGGGGGGCCGCAGCGTAACTATGAAGATCCATTACGAGAACAATCGCGCATGGGTCCTCTCGTCACACGTGCAACTGGGTTCACCAACGTATACTTCCTCACATTCAACGTACGAGAGCGCTGACTTGTGGAGGAAGAAAACAAGAGAGCATGCGTACTCACGAGCACGTGTGAGATCGCAGTGACCCTAGCTGCAACTGGCTAATGCAGAGTCTTCAGATCAAACTATCCATTCGAGCATTGATGACGAAGGATCTGCGGAGCAGGGAGCTCGATGTTTCGCGGCTTGCACGAATACTATATCGGTGTCTACGTCTAATCGAGGATGCAAATGAGGGGTCTTAGCCTATCACGCCTACGCATCAATTTGGGTGTTTAAGATTTGACGGAAGAGCGTGTGTCACAGTACAAGCTAGACCGAAATCGACTCTGTAATCCGCGCGACGGACATTCCCCTCGGAAGCAAGAAGCCGGTTAGGAAGACTCAGGAAGTTGCGATGTTGCAGCATCTTTGCATCCACGCGTTCCTTTGTGGAGATCACATGGATCATCGCCACCGACTTCCTGTGCTGGGGACGCGATCTAGTCTTGAAGGAGTTGACTGCGACGCCCTGATCCTCCAAAGGTTCGTTATTCCTAAGCCTTTCATCGCCTAAGACAACCCACCGTAGATAGGATGCAAGAGGAATTCTGTGATTCAGTACAGGCGGACGAAGACTAGTAGTAATGCGCTCAGTGGGTCACAAGATCAAGATACAGACGCGTATCCAATCTATGGTCTTGTTACCAGTAGTTCACGATTAGGGAATGGGTGTGTGCAATCATTATAAACAAGCCGGTTAACTACTGCTAATAGTATGATCATAGCACACATTAGAACCTTAGGAGCTTGGCTTGCTCTACCCGTGCTGCGTCTATCAAGCTATCTATTCCAAATTCCTGATGAATTGTGTGGTGGATCACTTTCAAAAGTGTCACACCGTGTCACTCCGTTTGTTGGGCAACCAAGCACGGACGAGGTAGAACACTATGTAACCTAAGAGAGACATGGTTGGCGCGGCATGAATGTATGCAATAGCGACGGCATGATCTGGCGTCTCTTGGACTTCCCAATCTTCAATAGTCGAGAACCGACAGTTGAGAAAGTGTCTACCGGTCCGATCTTGAGGGTAAAAACACGCACGTCTGTATTTCGTCCCGGTGATCTTACCCGTCCGCAGATAACTAGATCAAGCTCCAAGAGATTGTTATTAGAGTATTTTAACAGACCTGTATGATAAAAAACTTTCGACAAGGTTGTAACTTACCTGGACATATTTTTGAGAACTACATTATTCAGTGACAATAAGACCAAAAAAACAAGAAAACCGATATATGTGAAACATCAAGAACGGGGAAAAAACACTTCGTCACACACTCGCCATAAGCGTGAGAGGGAAGTGTGGAATATGTAGAGTGTTTATGGGGTCTCGCCTTTAATTACGTGGGAAGAATACTCTATCTACCCTTCGGATTAGCTCCTCTTGTGTCAACACCTTGTCGCGGCTACCTCCGACACACTACCTGTCACGGCTTTGTTGTGGATCTCTGCGCATTGCTGCGTATCGCTATCCAGGAGGGTTTTGTCGATCAGACTCGGCTCTTGATTGAATGACATGAGGTTAGGATGCAGTACCGCGAAGCGAGCTGCGAGAGGCTTCTGGGTTTTTGGTCGCTAGTCGAGGACTTCGTTCCTTCTTCGTGCTCCTTTGTGATATAAGGGTGCTACTGCAGGCAATTCTGTTGGGATTCATTCCGCGACACCCTTTGCTGAGGACACCAACTAGTGGAAAGAGAGCCCACTTGGACTACCCGTTGAAAGAGCGGTATACACTTTCCTTGATCGATAATCTCGATCGCAGTCAGTCTACGTCTGCTAGGGATATGTTACTGAGATAGTGGATTGTGGTCTCTCCCGACGTGCGAGGATGACACGACAGAAGTGGGAAAGGGGAGCTGTTGGGACTATGGCGAGAACCCCCCCCCTAACAGCCGGGCCATTGTTGAGGTTGGGAACATAAAGCTCTCAGAAGATCAGAGGACGCGTTCTGGCAACACGTGTCGTTCCCTTCTCGACAACCCCGGTGGAACCGCCGGATCCTCAAGAGTAATCTTCCTCGATGGTCCGGGGGATATGGTTAAAAACGTCACTTCTTCGTGTCATACTGGACACATGTGCGTAGGTTGTCGTCGAAA